>NC_090824.1:188350027-188472527 GCF_028021215.1 Eschrichtius robustus
TTTCACTTGTTCTCATGGGGCATTCCAAAGCAAGTTTTCCTATTGACCGGATGTCAGGACATTTCATCCTCTTGAGCTTCTAAATTCAGCAACCAGGGCTTGGCAATGAAATCAACAGGAGAAGAAATGAGATTTAACCTTAGCATTTGCAGACACCAAGGAGATTGAGCCATCTTTCACATCTCCTCAAAGTGTATACTAATTTTTCTCTGCATGTCATGGGGTTGGTTATAGCCACACACATCTCTCCAACTTTCTGCCTTTATTCCAGTGGGAAGCTGCAAATACACTCCCCGAAAGTAGAAGTGCAAAGAAATTGTGGCCACTCTTGTCTTTGTCAGCGCATAACCTGTTGCTCTAAGGACATTTTATAATAAAGTCAGCCTCTAAATCGTCATGCTTTATGGACATATTTATTTATGTTTTTAATGGAGATTGGCTTCACAGTTTCCACTATATCTTCGATGATTGATTTTTTTATTCAGCCAACTTTTATTTACCTTGCGAAAATGTTCTGGACCAATGTGATAAATTACAGATATGCAAATTTCTTTGAATGGTGTTGTAAGTGTGTCTAGCTCCAGCTGAATAACGCCTTGCAAGTCAGTCTGTGCGCGCTCAGGACCCCAGGGAGCTGATCAAAGCACCCATTCTCTTTCATCCCCGGTATTCTCCTCCAAACTATTTCGATACAATATGTTTCCATGATGCACTTAATGTGCTAGGGACATAGAACTCATTACAACCTAGCTAGTTCTGCCGACCTCTTTGTTCTGAGGCAGAAAGTCAAAGAAAAAAGGAAAAGCGCTGCCAGTTGCCAGCTTTCTGAAATGCTAAAGCATGCGTCATTTTTCACCAGGTCTCGTCGTGATATCCTCAAAAGACAAACTATGAAACCGGCCTCAGCCCTTTCTGGCATTAATTACACTGCTGTCCAGCCGATCTGTTTTTCCTATTATATGCATTTCTCAGCAGGGATTTTTTTTTTTTTGCAAGAGTAATGCAGCTGCAAGTTAAACTATGAATGCGTTTTTTTATCACTATGGGAAAAATAAGTAAAAAGGCTGCAAAACATACAACTGAACTTTGTAAAGACTTCTGGTAGATAAGATCTAGGGTGGGACTTAGGAGGTTTGTGCAACTTCTGTAAAACCTGAAATTGACTTAAGAGCCTCAGGCATTTCCAACGTGCCCTCAGTGTTCTGTGGAGACACTCATTGTGCCATGTGAAATTCCGCTTTGGTACCCAGATAAATCTTGAAGGTGAAACTTTTCAAGGTTTCTGTGAAAATTCTGAAATTAAACAGTCTATTCTACACCCAGCCAAGAGGCTGTTTCTAAGGAATTTCTGTCCAGGATAATAGCACAGAGAATATAAATTCTATTTCATTTCCTCCGTTTCTTGTAGGGTTGATTGGTTGGTGGAAATGGCTGGCAGCCAGTTCTGGGAAAGATTCCAGACCTGACTCCGATTAACCCTCTCTGGTGAAACTCTGCTGGAAACCAACTCACCAGCAATTGCCATTAATCTACTTACTAATTAAGCCAATTCATTTCTAAAGGAGAAAAATTCCTTTCTTTAGCCAAACTGATGGGAGGAAATTTGAAAGAAGCGCCAAACTGTGTAACTGTAATTCAGCCAAGGACTGCTAAAAAAAGGTGTTGATATATAGCAGCAGATTTAAAACAAGTTTCTAGGGCAACACTCCTTTGGAGACGGTGGCATATAGTGCATAGTAGATGAAGCTCGAATAATGCTCCACCGCGCTATGCCACCCCATGTACTCGAGTTGAACACGTCTCTCTCCAATTAAATCCAGTGCCTTTTATGCACAAATAAATCGCCTCTGTAGCTTTCGTTTGCACCAGGGTATATCAGCTTTATGTGACAGCTACCATAAATGTACTTCTTGAGATTTAATAAACAGCTTTAGAAATCTGCAATCCAGAGCCTACTATCTTGAAACTGGGCTGCAGACTGGGCCTGACTTGTAGTCAAGGGAACAGAAAGGACCGAACTGACCACTGCGCCGGGAAGAAAGCAAACCGGTCTTTCAGGAAATGGTACCTGACATTCCGGAAAGAATAGATATGTGAATCTTCATCTTGATCCTTACCTGGAAGCACTACTCCAAAGAGTTTCCACACTTACTAAAGAATTGTTTACAGAGTTTAAGATACGTCTGGGAGTCCCGTGCCTATGTCAGAGTGGACCTCCTTAGAGGAAATTTGAAATCCCCTTCGAGGTTTCCTGGATCGCCTTTATGGGATCAGTTGGCAGCAAATCAGTTCGACTTCGCGTTACAGAGAGACCCGGTGGATTAGAGAGGGAATGACACAGGGTTAGTGCCTCAAACTTTTTAATTTTAATTGAAGTCCGTTCCTTCCCACCCTAAGGCGTTGGGGCACCCCACTGAGCCCAGGAAGCGCCTGGATGGATTTGGCGGCGGCTCAGGGTCTGTGCGCCCCGCTCACCAAGCGCCAGCGAGCGGGGTTTCCTTCCGAGCTTGGAAAGGTGCGCACAGAGCGCACACTTGGCCTTCTCTTCAAGCGCGGTGCTCCAGAGCGTGTGCGACATGTGGCGAGACGGAACAGTTACGTTAGAAACGCCTTGGAGACGGTGTCCCTTGTCAGGGAGGCAGTCCTTACGCCAGGACGGGGAGGGCCCTCTTCCTGGGGTCCCGCTCTGCGCAGCCCACTGTCCTGTGCCCACTCAGGAGCGTCTGTATCGTTCACTGGGGTGTTCTGGGGCATCCACGGCTTCTCCAAAGGCTCTTCTTCCAGGGTTTCTGACAGCCTCACTAAACATACGGAGAGACGAAGAGATGTGAAATTTGGTTTACTTCTGTACATAAACCGCTCCGCGCCCATAGCTCTTTGCCTCACTTTCAGTGGTGCCTCCCAGGCCTGGCCCCGGCTAGGGGGCCTCTTCAGTAACCTCGACGAGGGGGTGAGGGCAGGTCAGTCAGGTGGCCAGATCCTCCTTGGCCTTCAAAATAGCATGTGCCCATCAAGTTTTCCCCTGAGGTAGTTTTCCTGCTGCCCCAGACTGAAGAAATGGTCTGAGGTGCCTGTGACCAAGGCCGGTAACTGACCTTCTTCTGACTCAGGAGTTACGAGCCATCGTAAGAGAATAAAACAAGGCAGGGGCTGTCTTGTGTTTGGGTCCTAGGATCTGACTAAGGTTTACATTTCCATTTGCGTTTTCAATCTTTCTTCCTTATGAAATAGCAAATTATGAATGAGGAGGAAAGACAATCAACTTGGCGGAGTTCTGAAGTTGGGGGGGTGGGGAGGTTTGCCCTCCCTGCTCCCCCCCTCCCGCCCCAGGCTGGGCTCTCTGCTCGGTAGGGAGGGACATTTACCTGGTGTGTAAATTGTGAGGAAAGCGTTGGGGGTCTGAGACAGCAAAGCCACAACATGGGATATGATGTTCCAGCTTTGAAGGGGAACAAAGGCCCTGAGCTAACCCCAGTGAAAGCCAGGAGCGTGGAGAAGGCAACAAAGACTTGCAGCCTGCGGTCACCGGTAGGTGTCAATGTGGACACTCACAGCCGGGGCAGTGGAAGAGGGGGACACAGAGCCAGGCTGTCATTCCAAGGCTTAACATGAGCAAAGATAAAAACGCGACAAGCTCAGCTTTCAATGGTTGGGAGGTTCAAAGTGGAGTGCTAGGGAGTGTATCTGGGTCAAGTATTCTCTGAAGCAGGGCCCCTCTTTCTCTCGTCCAGTATCAGCCAGGGAAGTTCTAAGGCCCCTTTCCCAAGGTAACTTTTCTTACTAAAAGAAGAATCTTCAAAATAATGTCCGATTCTACCCACTGCCTAAGGTGAAGATGGAGCTTTCAGCACTTCCGGATCCCAGAGACCCGGGTGGCTGCATTAACTTATGAACTGGAACAGCCTACCTTAACTTTTGGGATAAAGTTCATGTACTCTTGTACGAATTTAATGAAAAGAAATAACATTTCCTTTTATGAAACTGTGCACACATGTAGGTGAATCGAAGGGTAACATAATTTAGAAAGTATTCATCCAACAAAGAAGTTTCAGTAGTAAACCATTGAAAGAATAATGGAGACCTAGTAGAATTAAATATACCTGTGGTTTCAGATTCCCTATTAGAAATCAGCAGACAAGGCATTTACCAGCAAATGACTCCTCTAGAATCTGGGAGAGATAATTGGGAATCCTCCGCTAATGCAACTGATTAGCAAAGACCATCTTAGAGAACGAATAAGTGGAAATGATAACAAATTATGTTTATCCTAAGAACGCGGACACATTGTGTTCCTTAACTTCTGCTACTAGAAACAAAATACAAGTTTTAAAAATTATCATATAATAAAATTCTGATTTTCTTTAGCTGAAGTAAGTCTCCTAAATAATAATTTAAAAAAAGGATGTAAATATCCTTAAAAGACTAATGACATTTCACAGGTAATGCAATTTGGAAAGAAACACTTCCATGTTTTCTTTTCCAACAATGTGCATTTTTGTAAACTGCTATAAATTGCAATTCAAAAGCACTGATCTCGCCATCCCCAATCATTTTTTATACTGATCAAATGAATGCAGATACTCCCATTTGGGAGGGGCGACATGACATTTCACTTGGCAGTTCTAAACAGGTCACAGACCTTTCACAGACCCTAAGGCAGTGGGAGGGAGCTCTTTACTAAACCGTGTAACCAAATCAAACCAATGGTTACCCCTTTTCAAAACCATTGGAATGGTTTGCACAATGCTATTCACATAGCAGCACAGAAACTGAAAGGATGGTCATCCAATGGAAATTTCTTTCCTTTTGTTTACACTTGCAGAGCTCAAAAAGTAATACTTGGAGGAAAATAATTACATTTGCTATGATAAAAGTCTTAAATACTTAACATGCATTTTGGTTGGCGTGACCCGGCATAGATATCACCATCCATTGGTACATATATATATGCACATGTATGTATGTATATGCATGTATATTTATTGGAGATGTCTTTTTGTTTGAAACCTTAGGCACAAAGACACAACATGGCTGCCCTCAAGATGACCTATTGCTTTCAAGTTGCTTGAACACATCAGAATTTCCATTGTTAAGGTTGATTAATTGAAACTGATAAGTTACCATGAATAAAGATTGTTTTTCTGTTTAATGTGGTGGGCCTGATTTGGTAAATGCCTTATTCATGTAGCTTTGCAGTGCAGCATATGGGCAAGAGTCATTCAGTATCACAAACATATACAATTTATTATGCTTGTATGGGCACAACCAAAGGCCTTTCTATTTTAATGACAAAGTTTCAATGAAAAATTCCATTTAAAGAGTCACTAGGAACATGAGGTGTGATTTTGTAATTTATTCTTAAGAGTTTCCATCTCTGAGTTTCTGTGAGTAGTTTAAAACATATCACATTTAAATACAGTTTAAAAAAAGATGCAAACATCTAAATTACACCTTAGCGCTTGTCATTGGGAATACAGCAGAATTTATGTTAATGTTAGCAGACATAAGAAGAGAAAGCACCTTTTCATCTGATGCTACCTTGTGTGCTCTGCTAATGATAAAGTTACCTTAAGCGTTTCATTGAGATGCCAGGAATAAAAGCTCACACTGCCCAGTTTACAAGAAAATGCAAAGGATGCTGGTGAATAACATGTTAACTTCCTGACATCTTTTTTCCCCCTTAATAAATGAAATCAGAAGACAATATTTAAAAATAATTCAGGGACTATCACATGAAAATACAGTGGATTTATTAATTTTCCCACAATTTTACTACTGTTAGCTTCCTTTACTTAAAAGCTGATGTCACTTTTCAGACTACATTAAAAACTGTCATGAATATTTACCGATAAAGGTAAGTTTTAAAATTTTTTTCTAATGATGTACAGAAACGTTTTTCTCCCTTTTTCATTTTGGCTGCTCATGTAATCCCCAGAAGAATAATAACAACAACAAAAATCTACGAGAGATTTGCTAATGAACTAAAGAAATGACTGTATCAAACCATCAAAGAGATAGCTACCATATTCAGCCTTTTGTCTTATCAAATAAATTCTCTAGTCATTCATGTCCATGAAACAGTTCAAGTTCACCCAACATTTCTCAATTAAATTAGATGGGTAATCTCAGTTCAACTCTTCGGGAGAGTAATAAACCACATTGGTCACAGTTGACCACAGCTAGTATGTGATTCATAAAGGACTGGGTGTCCATTGGAAAGCTAATCAGTGCACCATCACTTGTAAAATTCCCTCCTGCATTTTGAAGCGATAATCTGTATCTAATTTTTAAAGAAAAATTTACTCTCCTTTCACTCTTCTGAGGCCAATTTCTTTTCTGGACCTGAATAGAGATCATTGGTGAAACAGTACCAAATAGCTCTGGTATGTGTATAACAAAAACCCACCTCTTTGTAGAACATAACAAATTATGCAATGTTCACAGATGCGCTTCGCATTGTGCCTTTTGTGAGAAAATGAAGGCCCTAGTCAATTCCCCACCCCCCTCTTTATGAAAGCCTGGGCTCCCCATGCAATCTGTCCTAATCCTAGAGAAAAATCATTATACCTAATACGGAAGCTTCATAGTTATTTGAAAAGGGATTTTTCATTTGCACTTTTGGTCTTTGTAATTTATTTGCACAAGTGTGAATTTGAAGTTGCAAGCAAATTTGTTCCTATAAACAAGCAAGGAGGATTAAAATGTTAACTGCTCCTCTAGCCCACATTTGATATTTAGAGGAAATGCTGTGTTCACACAATCCCATGGCTTGAATTTATAGGCTACCAAAGAAATATAGTAATTTTTCAATTACAATTTTAAAAAATTTACACACTGAAAATATTTTAAACATCGTTTCTGTATTTTGGCTTTTTATGATCTTTATGAGGGAAGGGGCTGCTAATGGCTAATCCTGATTTTCACGAGGTAGCAGTTTCTGAAGAAATGGTGACAAATGCAGAGAGGCATTTTCAGGTTCACCTTGCCTTGTGGGACCTCTGTAAATACTCGTATTACTTTTATTGAATGTGCTAATCTTTGAGTGTCAGTCTTAGAATAGAAATTTCAAGCACTGAGAAGACTCTCTGTATCCTCAGTGCCTCACCTAAGTCTTTGTTTATAGTAGGTGCTCACAGTTACCATATGATCCAACAATCCCACTCCTGGGCATATATCCAGACAAAACGCTACTTCAAAAAGATACATGCACCCCAGTGTTCACAGCAGCACTATTTCCAATAGCCAAGACATGGAAGCAACTTAACTGTCCATTGACAGATGAATGGATAAAGAAGCTGTGGTATATATACACAGTGGAATACTACTCAGCCATAAAAAAGAATGAAACACTGCCATTTGCAGCAACATGGATGGACCTAGAGATGATCACACTAAGTGAAGTAAGTCAGACAGAGAAAGACAAATACCATATGATATCACTTATATGTGGAATCCAAAATATGATACAAGTGAACTTATTTACAAAACAGAAACAGACTCACAGACACAGAAAACAAATTTATGGTTACCAGAGGGGAATGGGGGTGGGGAAGGGATAAATTAGGAGTTTGGGATTAGCAGATACAAACTACTATATATAAAATAGATAAACAGCAAGGTCCTACTATAAAGCACAGGGGACTATATTCAATATCCTGTAATAAATCATAATGGAAAAGAATATGAAAAAGAATACACATATGTATAACTGAATCACTTTGCTGTATGCCAGAAACTAGCACAACGTTGTAAATCAACTGTACTTCAATTAAAAAAAGTAAAATCTAGTAGGTGCTCATAAAGTCTGTGGAATGAATGAATAAATAAATGAATGAATTAACAAAAAGAAGGTGAAACCTAGGAGGTTAAGAAGTGTGGGCCCCTCGGTATCCACGGCCTTTCCAGTTGCCTCCACATTGACCTGTCTTGGTCATGAGACTCGCTCTGACTAATGGGACAGAAGCAAATGTGGTGCCAGCAAACTTCAACAGTCCTTGTGCACTGGCGCTTGCTCTTTTTTGCTGTTCTTGAGAACTCTGACACCACCATGAAAGCAAGACTGGGTTTGCCTGATCAATGATGAGAAATGTAAGATGTGGTTGCCCCTGTCAGCCCAGCAGACGGCCAGCCTGAGGCCGTCGACAGCCAGCTAACCGTAGAATATGAGCGAGCCCCAGCAAGAGCAGGCACAAGACCTACCACCTAGGTGCAAGCATGTATAAAGGCACAGAAGCATGGAAGAGCATGGAAGAGCGGGGAACAGCAAGTCATTTGTTATGACTAGACTAGAGAGCTCATGTAGGGGAGAGGCAGGGATTATGCATGCTCTTATATGCTAAACTGAAGAATTTGGTTTTATCCTGAAAGCCGTAGACATCTATTGAAGGATGCACAGGAATAACAAAGTGTGTAAAAGTGAATCAAAGAATGAAATCCTTAGTGACCCCAACACTTAATGCTCAGAGCAGGGACAGAACTGAGTAACCAGGAGAGACCGAGAAGGATGTTCTGAGAAGTAGGAAGAGAACAAGAGCAGGTTGGTGTCTAGGAGTCAAGAGAAGAGCATTTCAAGAGTTAAGGGACGCTCATTAGTAACAGAATGCAAGGGGTGTGGCCCAGTGCCAGGGGACACACTGGAGGAACTGAAAACTATTTCGCATGTGAAGGATTCCCTAGGGAGGAGCAGTGTCAGGGAGATGCAGAGCAGAAGGCAAGTGGAGTAATCTGGGGCTAGAGAAGGAGAGAGAGCAGGTTCCGATTTCCCTCTGGAGGGCTGGCATTAAAGGTAAGGAGGATCAGAGGGCACTTGCTTGAAGAGGAAGGGAGGGGATGAGAAAGAAAAGAAGGCGGGGCTTCCCTGGTGGCGCAGTGGCAGAGAATCTGCCTGCCAATGCAGGGGACACGGGTTCGAGCCCTGGTCTGGGAAGATCCCACATGCCGCGGAGCAACTGGGCCCGTGAGCCACAACTACTGAGCCTGCGTGTCTGGAGCCTGTGCTCCACAACAAGAGAGGCCGCGATAGTGAGAGGCCTGCGCACCGCGATGAAGAGTGGCCCCTGCTCGCCGCAACTAGAGAAAGCCCTCGCACAGAAACGAAGACCCAACACAGCCAAAAAAAAAAAAAAAAATACTCATGCTTGGGTCCCATCTTAAGCTTAAAAAAAAAAAGAAAAGAAAAGAAGGCGTCGACAGGATTACAGGAGGAGAGCACTGGGATATGGTGGGACTCTTTAGTCAGAGGACAAATAGGGATGTTAGGTTGTTACCCAAGTTCATACAATTATGATGTGACGCAAACGTCAGACTCAATTTTATTAAACATTTATTGATCACTAACTGAATGCCTGGGAAGTGGCAGGCACATTTATACACAAGCCTTATCAACATTTGATTCCTTAAAATGACAACATACCTTGAAGTTGGAGGAAGTAGCTTTCTAATCAATCAAAGGGAGATGTCTCCGTTACTTGAGAAGTCAACGGCAGAACTCCTTACCCTACGATGTAATGCCAACTGGAATCACAAGGTCCCTGAACTCATTTGGGATGGTGGCTCTCTATCTATTGAATGTGGATGTCATGGAAATTATCAAATTGCCATCCTGCTTTTAGCTTCCTAGAGCTGCTGTAACAAAGTAATATAAACCATATAGCTTAGAACAACACGTATTTATTCTCTCACGGATCTGGAGGTTGGAAGTCTGAAATCGAGGTGTTGACAGGACCTTGCTCTCTCTCAAACTCTGGGTACAATCCTTCCTTGCCTCTTCCTAACTTCTGGTAGTGGCTGTAGATCCTTGGGGTTCCTTGGCTTACAGCTGCACCTCTCCAATCTCTGTCTCTTTCATCACATGGCATTCTGCCTGTGTGTGTGTGTCCCAATTTCCCTCTTCTTATAAGGACACCAGCCATATTGGATTAGGGCCCACCCCAATCACCTCATCTTAACTTGATTAAATCTGCAAAGACCCTATTTTATAAATAAGGTCACATTCACAGGAACCGGGGTTAGGGTGTCAACATATCTTTTGGGAGAGGGGGGACATAATTCAACCCATAACACATCCTTTTCCAGAAAAGGTAACTTATTGCCTATTTCACAGACAGAACACCGGGGGAAAGGACTTTTACTAAGGTGCAACAGAGACTTTTAAAATGTTCTTTCAAGAAATGGTAGATATTTAATACATGCTTTTGATGTATAGCATAATAAGAAGTGGGGCCATTGTTTACAAAGGGGAAGTGTTCTTAGAACAGACCGTATACATAAGGTAGGCCTGAAATCAAATGAAGGGTCTTTGGTCTAGAAACATGAAGAAAACTGATTTGAACATATAGGAATTGTTTGGTGGGGGGAGAAGGAAGTACAATATAGCAAGTTCATGATTTATTATACTGTATGGACATGATAAATAACAATTTAAAAAGAAAAAAATCCAAAGATATACTGGGGGTCTTCCCTAGTGGTGCAGTGGTTGAGAATCTGCCTGCCAATGCAAGGAACACTGGTTCGAGCCCTGGTCTGGGAAGATCCCACATGCCGCAGAGCAACTAAGCCTGTGAGCCACAACTACTGAGCCTGTGCTCTAGAGCCCACAAGCCACAGCTACTGAGCCTGTGTGCCACAACTACTGAAGCCCACGTGCCTAGAGCCCGTGCTCCACAACAAGAGAAGCCACAGCAGTGAGAAGCCCGCACACCACAACAAAGAGTAGACCCTGCTCCCTGCAACTAGAGAAAGCCTGTGCGTAGCAACGAAGACCCAACACAGCCAAAAATAAATAAATAAATAAATAAAATTTTAAAAAAAACCCAAAAAACAAAGACATACTGGGATAAAATAGATAAACATTTCTCAGGTAAAGAAATGTAAAACAATGAACAAGGCTGTTATGGACTGAATTGTGTCTCCCCCAAAAGACGCTGGAGTCCTAACTGCCAGGACCTGTGAATGTGACCTTATTTGGAAATAGGGTCTTTGCAGATGATTGAGTTAAGATGAGGTCATTAGGGTGGACCCTAATCCAATATGTCTTCATCCTCATAAAAAGGTGAAATTTGGACACAGATACACACACACGGAGGGAAGACTGTGTGAAGACGTGAGGAGACCACCATCTACAAGCAAAGGAACACGTGAGGTTCCTGAAGATCTGAGAGCAGCATGGACAGGTTCCCCCTCACAGACCTCAGAAGGAACCAACCCTGCTGGCATCTTGATTCCAAAGTTCCAGCCTCCAGAGCTGTGAAACCACAAATTTCTGTGGTTTAGCCAACCAGTTGCTGTACTTGGTTATGGCAGCCCTAGCACTCATACACAGGCTGAAACCACAGACCTGTGTAATTCCAGCTGCAGAAATTCACAATGACAGCCAGGAATAAAGCTCCTTTTTGGTGACAGAGGCTAAATGTGCTCCATGTTGGGTGAAAGAACAAACCACTCCTCAAAGACAGAAGCATGAATGAAAGGAAATTGGGAGAAAAAAAAAAGTTTCTAACCTGGGGCTACTATGGCTTTTTAGAAAGCTCTGGGCTTAGGGAGGCTCAAAGGCAAAACTTACTTCACTCACAGGAACTGAGCCAAGCGACCTGATGGCTTAAAGGCTTCAAGACCCTATTGTCACAGCAGGACAGGCACCCCAAACTTATAAGAACTGGCTGTAGACTGGGAGTGAGAGTGGCGGAAGTGGGTGCAGTTACCAAACTGTACTCAGAATATACTGCATTCAGGTGGTGGGAGGGGAGAGAGAGAGAGAGAGAGAGGGAGGGAATGAATATGAATGAGACAGAGAAACTTGACCCTGTAAACCAAAATTCCAAAATAAATAAAGGAATGGAATGCTAGGAAAGACAACAGAAAGATGAGCTATCAGGATACGAATTCACTCCAGATAAATTTAAGTTGGTGAAATAGTTTGACAAAGACTTTAAAATGTGTGTTTAGTATGCTCACAGAAATAACTGGTAGTGTCCACTAAACAAATAAATTATGATGCAAAACAGGCCAGGATAAAATAAGAACTGGTGGCTCTGAAAATGAATCAATTTAAAGTCTTGGGAAATAAAAAAAGTCACTAAAATAAAACTAAAACATGGGATAAACTGGGCATAGATGAAGAGAGGATCAGAAAATTGGAAAAGGTAACATCAAGAAATCCATCCATATGCACAACAGAGAAATAAACACAAAAATTAGAAAATGTAGATTAGAGGCATGAGAAGAGACTGTGAGGTGCTCCTGAAGAAAATAATGTGTAGGATGTTACACAAGCAATATTTGAAAAGACAATGGCTGAGAAATTTCTAGAAGTAAAGAAAGATATGAATGATCCAAACTGTACTCTGAATATTGATCAAGATTAAATACATTTTATAGAATGAGTACATTACAGTAAAACTACAGACCATCAAGAATAAAGACTAAACCTTAAAAGCTACATAAAGAAAACTCAAATGACCACAAATGGTTGACAAATCGACAACAAACTTCAAGAAGCCTGAGCAGAGGCTCAAAGGCAATGGTATAATAACAAAATGTGGAGGAAAAAATAACTGCCAACCCAGAATATCATATCTTGCTAAACTACCCTCAAGAGGGAGATAAAATTAAGACAAACAGAATTTATCACCAATAGGTCCTCACTAAACGAATTATTGAAGTAATGATACTTTTTAACATGCACATATACTAAAACATACACATACGCAATGGGTACTCAACATGTAATTCTGTGTTTTCTGAATATTTGAAATATTTCATAAAAAACAAAAAAATAGTTTCTTAATTAGTCGACGAGCCCTTCCCTCAATTCATTCTTACTGATATGTAAACACAAATAATAAGATTATTTTGTAGTTGTCACTCTAGCTTACATTTGTGTAGCATGTAACAGTATACAACATACTTCTTCCTATGACCTACTTTTTTTCCATGTGATCATTTCATTCAAGATAAGGAACATGCATTAAAGAATCTGAACCAGCCGGGAACAGGAAAGGCTGAGGACTGAAGCCCAGTGACACTTCCCTACACTGACATAAATATCCACTTTTCTGATCTCAATTTATTCCCTCAAATTCCAAACTTGGGGTTCCTCCCATTGAAAGGAATATTCATATGGTATCCTTCACATGCAAAGATGTCACTCCCAGTTCACTTAAGGGTGCAACTTGATATGTCCATGAATTTGCATGAATCCATACACAACATCTTGTAACATTTTGTCATTTCTCTAACAGAACCATTCCTAAATTTAAAAATTAATACTCACTCAATACTAATTAAAACCTCTCTCAATATTTTGTTACCACCATAAAAGGCTTATATGGTTTATAATTGACTGGGCAGCAATGGGCAGCTGAGGTTTGGGATGAAATCAGTGGCCACAGGATCCAGAGAGGCTGCTGGAATCCAACTCATGGCCCAATGACTGAATAATAACACACACCAGAAACCATCCTTGCCTCATGCTACATGCTTTGGAGACCTCTGAGTACCAGTTTGGGGCATAATTAGGAATATGCTTAGTGGCATTTATTCAATGAAACATTGTCTACAAATACTTAAAAGCATCACTAGACTGAATTAATACAAGATAGCCCATCAAATTAATAAAGTACATTTTTAATATGTATTAGTCGTGACCTTTTTTCCTACTAAGTTGTTATGATCTTACAAATTCAGAGTACTTTGCCTGCCTACTTGTTTCAACTATTAACATTATTTTCAAAGCATGTATTATCTGTTTTCATTTTTCACATTTTTCAACTCCTTATTTGACCAATGGACAAAGCTTCAGTTGGATAGAGAACTTCAGATTAATTCTCGAATCCAGTTGGTCATCTTGGCTCTTTTCTATGCCATTGAGAATTCCCTGTATTTGGAAAGGTATGTTAAGAGACACACTGCTGATCTTCCAGGCTTTAATTTGTCATTTAATATCCTAAATCCCATGCCTCGAATAGAAAATATCTCTAGAAAACAGGCATAAAGAGCAAGGAAAATTCTTAAGAAAAGGTAGTTGAGAATCAGCCCAAATCTCAAAGACAAGGATGACATATATAACTTAGCAATACAACATCTGAATTACAGGTAATTGGTGACAATAAGAGAAGTAGAAAAGTTGGTGGCAGTGACATCATAAACATTAACAGACCCCTTAATACATTATATTTAGTAAATCAGGTTAGTCCTATTTTAACATTTTTAATAGCCATCAATTACATGCTAAGTGATGTTATATATTATGTATGTATGTGGTATATGTGGTAATACTGTAAGATACACATTTCAATATGAATACCTTAGTAAATTATATTAATTATAGCTGAAGTCTAGAAACAATATGTAAAACAATGCTAACACTTATGCCTAAAATGCTTTCCTTTTTATCTTTTAAATTCCAACTTCTTGTGTGATTTTTAAAATTATTTTTGTGTTTAAAACAAAAACAGGGTCAACGGAACTCCACTTTCAATTAATATTTATTTTTATAAATTGGTGGATAATACACTTAGTAAAAAAAAACACTTTTCAGGTCCAAAGTTTCAAAGGGTGAAAAGAAAGGTTTTAAAATCCTATCCAATGTATTGCGATTGTTCTACTATTCTTTAAAAGCCTTTAAAATCACTTCTTCCATGTTTCTTCCCTAAAAGTCTGAGAGAATTAACAATACAATGTAATCTAGGTTTAAATTTGGGTGTCTCCTGTGTTTCAGATATTTATGTTTGAGCTTTCTCTTACTGACAAGCCACTTAAAGGGTCACTGTTACTTTGAGGTTTTATCTATGAGATTTGTGTCTTTGGGGCTCATTAGGAACATTTTCAAAGATTACAATGTCAATAGCACCTAATTACTGGACTGTGAGAAAGGTCTTCTTAAGTACATAAAATCTGTGGCAGTGCACAGTGCACAATGGGCAGCTCAGATCCCAAATTTTATCACAGTTAAGTAGCAAACAAATTAATAATGTTACCTGGGATCTTTTGGGATAATTACTACTGTGTAAAAAAACGGCTTTGAAATTCTGCAGATAGTATGGTACCTCATTTTTTTATTCCCTTATATTAATGAGGATTTATTTATCTCAAACTTTCTTTGTTGCAAGAATAACTCTCTGTTGTTCTTGCTAGAATTTTTTGGAGTAAAGCTTGCAACATAACAAAAAGTTAATTTCAATTTGCTTAGGAAAGATATATCACTTGATGTAACATTGTTTTAAGTTATGTTTTGTTTTATTTTGCTCTTTTCAAAATATCTACCATATGATCTGATACCAGTGACAAATTTTATATTCTTTCTTATGCTTGGTAGACAATTAGTTACTAAAGAATTAAAGGAGAGACCAGTTCTTTTAAATCACTAGCCTACTGCTGAGGATATTATAGCTGTCGTGTAGTAGATTAAAAAGCAGGTTTGCCTGACTTTATTTTGGGAACCCAGGGATTGTATTATCCATAGCTCAGGAGGAAAGGCAGGGATGGGGTTAGCTAGGCACTTCACCTCATTTAATCCTCATAACAAAGCCAGGAGGTGGGGTCGCCATCTCCATTTTACACAGCAGAGGGAGCTGAATGAAGTTACCCAGGGAGTGACTGGAATGAGACAGGAACTGAAGTCTGTCCACCTCCAAAGCCTTTCTGCTACATCACGTTTTCCCATTGTGTGTTGTTGAAAATAGGACCACACATTGTCATGCGTGAGTCTTGGGGCAAGTCAATATAATTGAGTGGTGACAAGCCTGGGCTCTAGGGCCACATTCTCTGGGTCTGAACCCAGCCTTATTTATAAATTAATAATCTATTTATTTGTGGTCATAAACCTGGCAGCTTACTAAACCCCTCTGAATCCAATTGTCTCCTCTAAGGCTTGAGAAAGCAAGAGTGCTGACTTTATAGGGTTTTTGTGAGGATTAGAGTTAAAACTTAAAAGACATTTGGAATAGTACCTACACCCACTAAATGGTAGTTATCCATAATTTTCAAAAGTATCTTGTGGTATGAAAATACAACGTAAGAACCTCTATCTTTGATGCAACACCAAGGATGCTGTTAACAGGGAGGATAAATATTCGCAGGGTATTTAAAATATTAATATTCTATTTACATAATTTAAAAAACAGAACTCAATACCACAGTGACTTTACAGGGTTGAATTTGGCTTCTGTCACCATATAGGTCACCCCCGTGTTATAGAAAGTAAGATTTGTCTGTAAGTCATGTACATACGAACCATGTAGCTAAACACCTCTTTGAAAATGTATTTGTGAATTAGTGCTTGAAAACACTGATAACGTATTGAACTACTTCCTAGGGGCCTGAAGGGGGTTCTCCACCTTCTGAAGTACCTGAGAAGCTTGGAGTGATTTGTTTTGTAACGACAGTTTGGTCCTTTGCCCGTCTAGTGTGAATACTGTTCAGTCCCCATAATCGTGAAAGACTGATACCTAATGAAAAAATTCATTTACTCCCCAACTAGTAAATTTGTAATTCAGTTTCCTCCTGGCATTCATGTATTGGTTTTTTTATCCATTAAAAATAGAAAATTTATTTCTAGTCAATTTTGGATTAACTGGAACCCAATTAACCAGAAACTTTTGTTAACTGGATGATTTCCCCACACTGTCTTCGGAGGGGAAAACATGACATGTCAACGTTATATCGGAGGTTTTGTAGAAAGAAACGTCAGGGTTATGCCCAGAGGCTTTCAGTGTGACACTGTCACCCACGCCTCTTCTGCGGTGCAGTCATATTCAGAATGATGCGCTTTGTGGCATGCTGCAAAATTATGGATCATAAAATAGCATTTACTTTCAATTTTATTAGTAAGGCAAAAAAAGGGGGCTAATGAATTTTAGGAGGGCTTTCCGTAGACAGGGTGGAAATAACTCTACACTTTGCATTTTCAGGACAGAGGAAAGGGAGTGATAGTGTTTGTTTTGGCCAAAGCTGCCTTATGGCCCAGGTGGCCATCAAGGTCGGTTTGTATGACTACAAATGGACCTTTGAAAACTGGTTTGCTTGGCAGAGAAAAATCACTTTTGGATGTAAGATTCTCAACTGAATTTTTTGCTGTTAATTAACCTCTCTAATTAAAATGTCAGGTGGAACACAGGTTCCAAATTTAACAATTTTTATTTTTATGATAAATCATGAGAGTCTCTCTTCCCCTAATACATTATGATATTTTAGAAATAACTTACTGTATGGGGTGGAATTTCCAACAACTCAACAGAGCTAGTCCCTTATTTAAATGCTGATATCTTTGGGGACTTCCCTGGCACTCCAGTGCTTAGGACTCCACACTTCCACTGCAGGGGCCCCGGGTTCGATCCCTGGCCGGGGAACTAAGATCCGCCAAGACACGCGGTGTGGCCAAAAAAAAAAAAAAATGGTGATATCTTTAAATTGCATGCCCTAGGCTAGCAGCTGCTACAGAGTCCAGGCTGGGCGTTACTGTCACCTAAATGCCAGTCCAGGAGGCAGCCAGCACTGTGACTGCCGAAAGATTCCTCTGCACACAGGCAGGCACCTCCGGAAAAGATACTACCTATACCCGTAAGCACTACAGAAAAAGCCTCTCCACTGCATGGAGGCCCAGAAGAGAGGTTCCTTTCTCAATCTAGTTTTCAAAAAGTTGATTTTAAAATTAGGGTCCAGCAGTAATAAAGATGCAGACGTAGAAAATGGACTTGAGGACACGGGGAGGGGGAAGGGTAAGCTGGGACGAAGTGAGAGAGTGGCATGGACATATATACACTACCAAATGTAAAATAGATAGCTAGTGGGAAGCAGCCGCATAGCACAGGGAGATCAGCTCGGTGCTTTGTGACCACCTAGAGGGGTGAGATAGGGAGGGTGGGAGGGAGACGTGAGAGGGAGGAGATATGGGGATATATGTATACATATAGCTGATTCACTTTGTTATACAGCAGAAACTAACACACCATTGTAAAGCAATTATACTCCAATAAAGATGTTAAAAAAAAAAAATTAGGGTCCAGGATTTAAACTCATATCACACACTTCCTCCTTGTTTAAAGATGCATTATAAAAGTCTACTTTTAACGATTCCCAGACATGAAAAACAGAAATTACTGACACCCTTTGATTACCATCAATAATTCAAACAAATAACGTTGCATTTCGTTAATCCAACTTGTTTATTAGAGAAAAGCAAGCATGGTTGTTTCCTAAAGACTTACAAAAACGTGTGGACAAAATGTACTTCCACCTCCAAAAGAGCCCAGTTTGAGGCCGCACAAGGACTGATGGGAGATAAAGGATGCTATAAATAGTTGTCTTTTTCTTCTAAGTATTAAATTGGAAAAATAGGGATTTAACAGGAGCTTCAGGTTTGTTGGCAGTTTAATTAAAAAGAAACAGGATTCCAACTGAGACAGTTCCTGGTTTTGAAGTATGACTCAATTCATTTTCAGTTAGCAGAGATCAATATTCAGAAATACATATTAACATTCTTTAATTTATCGTATCTATTAATAAATTGGCTGAAAAAAGTCATGCATTCACCCAGAAACCAAACATCTCAGGACAACAAAGAAAAGCATTATTAATCTTAATTACCCATCCTGCGTGAACCATTTCTCCAACAATAAGGATTCTTACCTCTTGGTGAAGGAGGGAGGGATATGTGATCCCTGTCTAGGTCGACATACCTGTTGTCTGTCTGTAGGTAAACCAAACCGTTTCATTACTGAGGCTGAATAATACTGACTGATTAAATGTTAAATAGGGAAAAAATAATCTACCTACCGAAGATGCATGATAAACATTTGCAGAAGATGTCGACGTTGTTATCAATTTCACTTTGGATTGCACAAATAAAGGTTTAACTTTCTGAAAGACACAAACGGTATGCACCGTGTTATCCAGGGGAAATAATGACCAGCTCAAATGGATGTAGAATGTTTTTCAGTCCTTAGTTAACTGAGATATGAAAATCATGCTCCTAACTTATTTGCTGAAATATGGCTGGGGAAATTCTTTCCTTTAAACCCAAGGAATAGACCCTTCCTAATTCAGCCTACTTTGAGAGAAAATTCAAGAAAAATGTTTTCCTTAATGTCTCTTCTGACTCTACTTCCTTTTGATTATCCCTATGCCATATGGGATTTACTGCTTGTAACTGGTCAGGTACCACCGGGTCATCCCCAGCACCACCCAGCTCCTGGAAGCTACACAGTGATGGTCCTGATTCCCAGCAATTGAAGAATGAAAAAACAAAAGCATCTCTTCCAGGAGTTCAGAAGCAGTAGCACACAAGCAGAATTGCCACCACATCATATATTGCAAAGTAAATCATGACATTAAAAATGCACAGGTGAAAAGGACCAAAAGTACAACAAGCATGATTATCAAAAAGAGGTCTGAGGTCCATGGATGCACCCTGGAAATTTATGTGACGTTCTCTCTACTCAAGGCTTCTCTCTTGCTGGTTTGTATGTATGTATACACACATACATGTAAGTGTGTTTGCACGCATTTTTCTATTTCCCCACAGCCTACTCCCACTCTGTTTTTGTTCCTCTCACCAAATAAACCATTTAAATATTTATTTGTATTTTTTATTTGAATATGTCCTTGCAAAAATATGTAATTTTGTGCATGTATTTTAATTTGTGCTAGTGGTATTATGTGATATCCTATTTTGTTGATTCTAAGGCATAGCCTTCTGATATTTTAACATCCCTAAAATCAGGATGCATCTGACAATAGATGGAGTGTCACAGTATGATTGGCAGCACTTTTTCTCTTTTAGAGTCTTATAAAATCTTGAACCAATGTTGAGCACATCTTAGATTCAGGGTGAAAAACAGCATATCTCGTGTGTTCCACTTCTTTCACTAAGGACTACGTACAAAGTAATTTCACTAAGTACTATGCTTTTAAGGTCCGTCCATTTTGTTACATATACATAAAATCTAGCACCGCATAGTACTACGTAGTACTCCAGGCATGTGTCGGCCCCGTTTTGCCCATCTGCTCTCCTAAGGTGGTCCAAGCCACACCATCTCTTACCAGCATCACTTCAATAGCTTCCTAATCTGCTTCTTTCCCTGCCCCAGGCCTCCATAGCTGCCAGAGTTGTCCCTTTAAAATGTTAAGTGAGATTGTCTTACTGCTCTGCTGAAAACTCTAAAAGGCTCCCAATTTTACTCAGAGTAATAGAAAAAAAATCAAAGTCCTGTTATCCCTTTAACCACATTTATTCCTGTTCTCTCTCGGTGCTCACTCTGCTCCAGCCACACTGGACGTTTTGTTGTTTCTCAAACATGCCAGGCACACTTCTGTCTTAGAGTCTTCCGATGGTCCTTTCCCTGTCTAGAAAACTCTTCTAAATATACATATGGTTCTTTCCTCACTGCCTTCAAGTCTTTCATAAAGATGGTAAAAGAAGCCAGTGTTAAACGCATGATTGCTGAGAATTTAAGTTCCAATGTACTCCATTGTTTCATACCGTGGGTGTAGAAGAAAATACCACCTCTCTGACAGGGCTGAAAAAGGTAAAATCCTGCTGAAGGGGTCAGAAATAGGGGCTGTGCACATCAACCTGCCTTCCAGCTGAAATGTAAAAGGGAGATTGGAGCAACACACAAGAGAATGCAGTTGATAACACTGGGTTTCAACACACCTCACCCTGTCAAGGATGAGAGAGAAGAGTAAATAAAACAGGGACTATGAAAAAACTGTAGAGTCGGTTAAACAAACAGTATCCTGAAATCAGAACTATATTCTTTAAAAAATGACCTATTATGAGATCTAGATGAAAACTTCATCAAGCTTGTTGTCTCCAACAATAGAGTATAAGAATATACGACCTCTAGAAACTACTGACAAAAGTCTCTGGAAAAGAATCGGTGGAGATAAAATGCAAACTAACATAATATTGTCAACAAAAGCTATAACTTGTTTATGGATTAGACGATTCAGCACCTAAAAGGTGCCAACTGTGCCCAAACTGATCTATAGACTTAACGCACTTCTAATCAAAATCCCAATGGAATTTTTAATTTGTTTCTTATGGTTTTTTTTATACTGTGAATATTGACAATCTGATTCTAAATTTTATATGGAAATGTAAAGATCCAATAAAGCCAAGGCATTCTTGAAGAACATCAGGGCAGGAGTATTTGTTTTATCAGAAAAAGATTTATCATAAAGGTATAGATATTAAATCAGTGTCACATTGATGCGAGAATAGACAAATAGAACAGTAGGACAGAATAGACAGAAACAGGCTCATACGTATATGAGCCCTTAATATAATACATAACGGGTGGAATTATGTAAATTATGTAAATGGTGCTAGATCTGCTGATTATCTATATTAAAAGAAAATGAAATCAGATGTCTACCTTTCTGTACACTAATATCAATTCTAGGTGGATTAAACCTCTAAATATGAAAGGCAAAACAAGAAAATAATTTTAAGTTTATAGAGAAGAAAATATTTTTTGTTTTTTAGGTTTTTTTAAATTATTGAAATATAGTTGACAAAATTATGTTAGTTTCAGGCGTACTACATAGTGATTTGACATTTGCATACATTAGAGAAGAATATATTTTTGATTAAAGGTTAGGTAAGGTTTTCTTAAAGACAGAAAAAAATATAAAGGCAAAAAGGGAAAGATTATTAAACTAACATTGAGATTAAGAACATTTATTTATGAAAAGATACCCAAACCTTGTCCATAAACTGGGAGATGACATTTGCAACCCAAGCATGCTGCTTGGTACATATTTGCACTCAAATATCTGTGAATGGACAAGTGACTAGAGTATAGGGAACCAAGGGAAAATGTTAGTTTACCCAGAGTTCGTTCACTCATTGCTCTCTCCCCTTCCCTCTCTCTGTCTATTTTTCTTAAATATTCACTGTCCACTTTGATGAGTGTCTTGAGTGCATATACACTATGTAGCTATATAGATAAGGATTCATGAGCCTGAATCCCAAATAAGCAGTGGCACACAGATGTATTCTCGACTAGATAGAGTCCATCTCTCCTCCACAGGAAGATAGATTGCATGAACATCTGAGGCAGGGTCAAGATTTTTCTCAAGAAAAAACTGGATCCATGACTATGCTTGGACTAGAATAATTCTGAGATTTTAGAAGTCTGTTTCATAAAGCCTGGACAATTCAAATTTGGACCAGAAAATTTTACCAGATAATCCTTAAAAAGCCTGCTTTTTGAGTAGCACAGCATTCTCCTAGGTCCTCCAGTATTTTATTTGTCCAGCTGATTAAATACCTAAAATGAGGATTACTCCAATTAAAGTTGTAACCTTCAGTTGAGAAGAGAAAAAAACCAAAAGGAGAAGAAAGAGACTATATATATTCCCATCTATGTAGACCAGTTTTGGAACATTTCAGGGGAGTCAATTATTAAAATCCTCAGCAAGGTTCATATTACTATGTAAATTTAGTTAAAAATTAGAAATAATATTATCTTGCCAATGTTCTTAAGTTCTTTGATCTCTTGCAGCAAACTTGGAGTTAGAAACTTGTCTTAAAGTGAAAATTGTGGAAAATATTTTAAAATGAAAGTGATTTTAGATTGTAAGCCTCTTGAAGCAGGAAACCAAAATTTATATTTCTTGTGACTTTTTCCACAAACCTGACTTGTCCTCAGAACACTTAGCTTTGTAGCAGTTTCTCAATAGCATTTATAGTATGTTAAGTTACTGATTGTTTGCAATTTATTGATTATCTTTCTACACTGGTCATCATTTGCCTTTACAATTACAACTCCCAAGTGAAAACATTAAGTAAACAGTTTTAAAAATAGTCTATATTATATCATATGGTATCATTTATATGTGGAATCTAAAAAAATAATACAAATGAACGTATTTACAAAACAGATATAGACTCACAGACATAGAAAACAAATTTATGGTTACCAAAGGGGGAAAAGGAAAGGGATAAATTAGGAATTTGGGATTAAACAGATATACACTAGTATATATAAAATAGATAAACAACAAGAACCTACTGTATAGCACAGGGAACTATATTCAATATCTTGTAAAAACCTATAATGGAAAAGAATCTGAAAAAGAACATATATATATATTCAGTTATGTGTGTATATATATGTGTGTGTGCATATATATATGTGTGTATACATACGTGTGTATATGTGTGTGTGTATATATATATATAACTGAATCACTTTGCTGTACACCAGAAACTAACACAACATTGTAAATCAACTATACTTCAATTTCCAAAGAAAGTCTATTTTAGAATTGGGCTTTATCTACAGGTGACTTCTAGTGTGAAAACGAATGGCTTGGTACTAGGAACAGATTCTTTTACCTCCTTTTTCCATTTGGAAGTGACTGGATACTTGGATCGTGAGCTGTGATAGTTCCTACATTCCATCCACGCGCACAAATGGTCAGGTTGATAAATGCCTCCTGGGGGAATGAGTCCCCCTCCTCTGAAATTTTCACTTGCCTCCATTATAGCTCAACCATACTGCATGGTAACAATTTGTTTACACATCTATGTCTCACACTGGATTGAGTTCTTTGGGTTCAGACACTCTGTCTTATGCCATCAGCATTCAGCAGAGTGACTCATGTACTATCTCCAGAGCCTCTAATGTCAGGGGTTCAAAAAATGTTAACTTCAGAAAGACACGTTAGAGGTATCATCAAAGAGACAAAGAGCATCTAGCCAGTATGTACTTACAACATAATTGAAGGATGTGTCAGCCAGCATTGCAAACTGACGGAACAATGTGTGCCTAGTAAACATCTCGTTCTTGAGGACGTGAAAGCTGAAATAAAAGAAGCAATGGAATTTAAATGAACAGAAATTATGGGAAAGAGCAAATCGGTATTATGTTCTTGTGATTAGAAACTAGAATGTTCAGTGTAAGAGCAAGGAGATACAAGTAAAAATTTAAAAATATTAGTATGAACTTATCACTCTTTGATTTTTAAAATTATGTATTTTCTAGCCCTGAAAAGCAAATAGGAGGGAATAGCAATACTGGATACTAACATATACCACAAAAATCAGTATAAAAACAGTTTGGAAAGGAAAAATAAGTGGAATAGAATAGGAACACTGAAACAGATTTGGGAATGTACTAGAACATAGTATGTGACCAAAGTGGCACCACAACCCAACCCGGAAAGGACTGGAGTAAAGAACTAAATATGAGAGGTAAATCAAGAAGGCTTGTCTTAAAACGTGGGAGAATATTTTAGTGGAGATGGAGAAAGACTTTCTAAACACACCTAAGGCAAAAATTTTGATGGATAAAAATTAAGAATTTCTGTACAATAAAGGTCAGCATACACAAAGTTCATAGACTGTGAAAAGGTATTTGTAACATCTAAACTTGATAAGGAATTAAAAATAAGAAAACACAAATAAATTTCACAAGCCAACAAGAAAGCAAAAGAAGAAAAGAGTTCACAAAAGAGGGACGTCCTTTAGAGGGAAAACATCAGATCAAAAAAAAGCATCTGAAAGTCAGTTATTACCAAATATTAGAACTCAATCCTTGTATCTCTCTATTTTTCTCCAACACTCATTCTTAGCTGATCTCATTTAATCCCATGGCTTTAAATACCATCTATACTAATGCATCCCAAATTTATGCCCCCAGCCTAAGCTTTCTTCTGAACTCCAGACTCATATACTCATCACTGCCACTAGACCTCTACCCTTAAGTTACTAAAGGCACCTTAAATTTAACATATCAAAACTGATTTCCCGCCAAAATGTGCTTGCTTGTTTCAGTTGAAGGCAACTCCATCTTTCCCGTTGTTTAGGTAAAATCCTTGCAGTCATCCTTGACTTCTTTCTTTCCCACCTTATCTCCAATCTTTCAATACATCCTACTTTCAAAATATATCCCCAATTTAATCATTTCTCAACAGCTCCAGGTCTCCCATCCCAGTCAAATCACCATCATGTTTTGCCTAAGAGGGGCTTATTCTTTCTGGAGCTCTTAACTTTTCCCCCTGCTTTTCCTTTGGCTTCCCTATGGCCTTTTATCAACACAGAAGTCATAATTCTTTTAAGACTTCAGATCATTGGGTCTTTCCTCAGTTCAAGACTCTCCAGTGAGGTTTTAGGGTACCAACTAATTATTCTGAATATTGATAAATAAAGGGGATCAAGCATTTATCTTGCCTTATCTTGTCTGAAACTATATTTCAGGGTAACCAGTGGGGAAAATTGTTTTTTCTTTAATAGAATTTAGCTAAGAAATGCAGAAGGAAAGATAAAATTAAGGTATCACCAATTTGCAACCATAATGAAATCTTGGATCATGGTTTGTGATCACTGATGGATGTTAAAATTATTTGGAGAAAGGTCAATGGTGAACCTTAAAATACATGAATTAGCCTGATAACACTTGATTAAAATAATATAGCCGGACATTATGTGCCCTATGATGTGATGCATAGGAATCACATAGTAGTTCGAGTGAAGTAGTCTTGCCTAAAATATTGAACCTGAGTCTAATCAACTCTCTGGATTTAAAGATCAGTTTGTAAGATATACAGATAGAAGAACACGTTAGATGACACCACACATACATACACACATGCACATAAACAATTAGTCAAATCCAGAATGGGGGACATTCTACATAACAAATGAGCATATTTCTCTAGCAAATCAGTGGGTTGGAAAGAATGGGGACGTAAGTGGGACCATTATAGAAAAAAAAAAAAAGATTTAAAGGATATAACACCCAAATGCAGTGGTCCACCTACTGTGAATCCCGATTTAAACAAACAACTGTAAAAGATTCCCTTGAGATAATCAAGGAATTTGAATATGATTTGGTCAATAAGTAGTACTAAAGGATTTATATTGCTAAATTTATTAGGTGTGGTAATGACCCAGGAGGCATGTAAAAGAGAAAATTTTCTTATCAATTAAAAACGAAGCTTCTAGTGATTTCCCATCTCAGAGCAAAACCCCAAATGTTCTACCTCACTGAGCTCTTATACCACTCGTCCCTGCTCACGTCTCTTCAGCCACCTGGCTTCCTCACTGTCCTTGAACACACAAGCAAACCCCCACCCCAGGACCTTTGCATGTGATGTTCCTTCACCTGGAAGTCTCTTCCAGGTAATCACATGGCATGCTCCCTCACTCATTCAGGTCTCTATATCTGAAGATAAATATTATCATGTGCAAATGAACGGAAATGTTTTAATAGCCCTACAGAGGAAGATGACTGTGTAGGTCCGATTAAACCAGGTATCAAGAGAGTCTGTCCATCCTGTCGATGATTTAAATTTGAAACACTGAGATCAGGAATAAAACAGAGTTTTGAATTAGTTTTTCTTTGAAGTGACTTTGACTACTCTTCTTTTTTAGGTCAGTTATTTTGCATCTCTTGAAAGAGGTATGTGAGGGCATTTCATATTAGTTAATATATACAGAAAAATGCAAGGCTCCCAATTTCCTTAAAAGACAATTAGTCACATTTTTATAAATAGAATTTGTATATATCACCACACTATACCTGTTCCTGAGAATTAAGAATTTCTTTTCCCAGTTTTTGTTGACCTGATCTGATTCCTTCTTAACCCTGTAATAAATTTATAGGTGGTTAAATATTGTATTAGCTGCAAATGAACAATTATGAATTACTATTACCAGTACCTCTCCGACTTCTTTTTCTCTTTCTCTAACTTAGCCTTTAACATTTCTATTTGCTCTTCCAAACCACGTTTCTCTTCTTCAATCTTTCAATAGAAAATACATCACAAAGTTAATTATACCCTGTTTCCCAGTAAATCTGAAAGGTTATTTCTATTAAATAGCACGCATATTCTAACTATCATCAAAAATTTGAGGGAACAATGAGTTACATTTACTTGCAAATTCCCATAAACTGGAAGAATTTAAGATCCCATGCCTCCATTTCCTGTAAATGATTCACATCAAAGCAGCCAGCATGAGACAATATTACCAAGTAACCAAAATTTATCTTCATCACCCCTCCCCCTACCAGGTATCACTTTTTCTAAATCTCTTCATCATAGCAGCAGCTGCCCCCAGTTACTCTATTTCCTCTTTCTATCAAAACTGTCCTCAGGAAAGGATCTGACCAACTCAATCACATTAGAACTGTATGTCATTTCTCAGTATTGTTTCTATTTTACAAGGGGACAAAGTTTTGGCAAAGGAATGAATCTGTAACAGTGGAATTGTAGGCATGTCATGAATGAGATTTCTTTGGGTGTGGCAGGGATGTACCCCGGGATCATACTATAGAGGCAATCAGGTCCTCTGTCTCTTCATTAGACGGATTCTTGGTGTAGCTTTCAAAGTCACTGCTCCTCTCTAAGGATAGTCAGCATAGATATAAACAATATTTAAGTTAATAATAAGGGGCATATTAGTCATTATTATACCTTAGCCACTGATAGTCTCGCTTTCTCTCCATGCATCACAGCAGGTATTGCATGTCTAACCTGGAAAGAAAATAAACCAAAGCAAGTATAACATTTCCAGTCAATGCATAAAGATGTGGTTTTTCTGCAGCTTAGAGAAAGGCAAGTGAGACTAAAAATATGCCAACCCTAGTCCCATAGGGGTCTTGACCGCCTCATTTAATTTACAAGACTCAGTGTTTATACATTGCATTTGCAATTGGACAATTACATCCCATTAAAACCAACCTTCCCACTACCGTTTGTTTTTTATTTATTTATTATTTTTTTTGGCTGTGTTGGGTCTGCATTTCTGTGCGAGGGCTTTCTCCAGTTGCGGCGAGTGGGGGCCACTCCTCGTCGCGGTGCGCGGGCCCCTCACCGTCATGGCCTCCCCTGCTGCGGAGCGCAGGCTCCAGACGCGCAGGCTCAGCAGTTGCGGCTCACGGGTCCAGTTGCTCCGCGGCACGTGAGATCCTCCCAGACCAGGGCTCGAACCCGTGTCCCCTGCACTGGCAGGCAGATTCCCAACCACTGCGCCACCAGGGAAGCCCTACCGTTTGTTTTTTAAATGCATTACTTTGTAATTATATATGGGTCAAATTTTACCATTACACTTTTTTTTTTTTAATGAAGTGGGCAGTTATTACCCAGTGAAGTCACAAGCTTAAAAAAAAAACTTTTATTTTTCTCAACTATCTTTTGGATTAAATCTAATGAATCCCAGTTATAGATATAAAAACACTGCGTTTCAAAATGGTTAAGTTAATCACATATTGCACTTTTTTGTTTTTTAGATTTTAATGCATTCGTTTGCTCATTTATTTAATAATAAATAAATAAACTTTTATTTTAAATGATAAGATGAATTTTCACTACTATACCTCTTGAATGATGCAGAGAGCAGATGGCAGTGAGAAAATATACTGAATACAAAAACCTGCTTGATTAGCTATTCTTATATTCCTCTACAGAATGTAGACAGCAAAAGGTGCTTCTTATTACCACCACTACCTTCTCCAGTGGGTTCTGTGACCCAAAAGCTTTTGATCTGTTGCCCATCTTGATGGGGTGGGCTCTGCCACGCAGGGTCTGGAGCCAGGTCTGCAGAATAAAGTAAAAGGACCCCAGAGCTCCCTGGAGCAATGAGAAGTGAGGGCTGAGAAGAGCTAGAAAAGAAGAGAATGGCCAGGCAGGACCCCAAGGCTGGAGCTGCTAGTGTGTGGTGAAGCCACAGGTGACCAGTGCCCAGGGGTGATGTCCAATATTCAATGTGAAGTGGCATCTTGGTGATGCAGACTGTCCCTGTTACTCACCTTCTTCAACCTCGTCCAACTAAAGGTGTCCTGTGAGTGAGTGGTTTTAGTAGCAATCACAGAATTGGGTTGAATTCAGTGTCTGATTGAACAAAGTGTGAGCTGGGATGACACAGAGTGCAATGGGACTCAGAAATTTACTCGTTTCAGTGGAAGAAGGAGCCCAGACATAGCAACAACCACCAGGAGATGCCACGGGCGTCTGCAGAAACAAGTGGACACGCTTTCGGCTGCCACAAAGCACAGAATGTGGGTTTGAGCCAATTTTACTTATATCTGAAGGGGCAGAGAGAACCCAGCTGACATTAGCTGCCACGTAACAAAATTTGTAATTAACAGCCATAAAAGTTATAAGTTTTTGAGTGCCTACTATGTGCCAGGCATGTCACACATATTACCATTTACTTCTATATACTAACCTATTGATTTCACCATCCCTGTTACTTTAGGTTTTTAGTGATAGAGAATGCACGCACGTATTTTAAAAATAAACTGCAGATAATATACTTGAACATAAAACTCTCACTTCCCAGGAGCCAAGGGTTTGGTTTTGTTTTAGTTTTTCTCGTCATTATCATTATAAATAAACAGTAGCCTTTATTGTTTGGGCTCCCCACAAATAAAGATTAAGAATTTAGAGCATTCGAATTACCTTCCACCTTCTCTCTTCCCTCGCATGCCTGAATTTTTATTTGCAAATGTTTAGCTCTTACTGTGGTTGCCTTTATTATGATGTCAATATATGTAAACTTCTATATGGTGATCTACGAACTCCCTGTTGATAATTCCTGATTATCCCCTGGCTGACAGGAGAATTTTCAGCACGGACTTAATCCTGAACTTGGACCCTAACCCATTGCTCTTACCTTAGTTCACTAAACTCTAACTCCTACTCCATCAGTCCCCTCAGTCCTGAGGAGCTTTCTGGTGGTCCTAGAACTACCCAGATTATTGTTCCCTTGGTTGTCTGCACACCTTCCTAGAGAAACCTACCACCTACAACCACCAGCATAGTGACTCAGTCTCCCCAAGGCCCATGTGGCAGGAAGTTAGCCAAAAACAAAGCCTGAGACCTAGCAACACCTATTGAACAAAACAGTGAAAATCTTGGTTATCATTAGCCTTCCTTGGCTTCGAATACGTGGGGGTCACCCAAGTCATGGGAGGCATGCACTTTTGGCGCTCCCTCAACCTGTTTGTTCTCAAAGAGCACAATCCGCTTGAACTGCCTCTCTGACCAGGACATGAGGAGTACACAGTGAATTCACGGCCATTTGGTTAACAGTAGACCAAGGAAATCATTGGAGTAAGAGCCCCAAGCTTTGGAGGGCACTTGCCCATATGTTAATAAGAATAAACTAACCCAAATTTTAAAAACGAATCCACAGGAAGTTAGGAAAACAAACTGGCAAAACAAAATAAGTTTCCACTTAGAAAGACATTTGTATGTATTTACTTCACTCTATTTGAAGTCATATCAGTAATTGAAAGTTTATTTTTTAAAAAAAGGATTCTGGGACTTCCCTGGTGGTGCAGTGGTTAAGAATCCGTCTGCCAATGCAGGGGACACGTGTTCGATCGCTGGTCCGGGAAGATCCTACATGTCGCGGAGCAACTAAGCCCGTGCGCCACAACTACTGAGCCTGCGCTCTAGAGCCTCCGAGCCACAACTACTGAGCCCACGAGCCACAACTACTGAAGCCCGCGCACCTAGAGCCCGTGCTCCACAACAAGAGAAGCCACCGCAATGAGAAGCCCACGCACTGCAACGAAGAGTAGCCCCCGCTTGCCGCAACTAGAGAAAGCCCGCGTGCAGCAACAAAGACCCAACGCAGCCAAAAATAATAAATAAATAAAATTAAATTAAAAATTTTAAAAAGAAAAAAAAGATTCTGTGTTTAAATTTGCATACAGTAAAAATTAGTTCCAATTTTCAAGGCTCCTTTTTCCTAACTCTCATATAATGATCAACTCTGTAATAACTAGAGATAAAACCGTGCTAAACCATATCTTCTGTAAAGCAAATAATTATTCAATCTCTCCCAAAGACAATACTCTGACAATGACAAAGATAGCTTCTCTTTTCATTAAAAAAAAAAGCACCACATGTAGACTAGAGTGTTTGCTCTCCAGTTTGAGTTGAACTTTCAACTCCCGCTACAGCACGTTATATTCAATCCTGGCTCTGTCCACATTAAACTGTCATTTTGTTTTGCCAGCTGCTGGCGTTCCATTTTCTCTGGAATACATGTGCTGGTCTTTATGTGGCTACTTCATTGACAGGTGCAAACACTGGACTGCTAAACAGTAGATAGAGGTGAAAATGAGTGGTAATAGAAAAGGAGATAACTTCCTAAGTAGGAAAATGTAAATTAAATAATTACAAAGATAATCGAACATTGTGACTAGACATAATTCATTATAAATATCTCTCTTTTTTTTTGAATTTTTATATATATTTATAGCTAAAAATCTATAAAATTAAGAAATAAGTTTTACTTACAACAGAAATTTAAGAATTATGATTCTTAAATTTGTTTCCCAGTTTAAGCACTTAAAACATGTTAAAAAAAACTCCCAACATTTAATAAATATAATCTAAATTTGGAATCAACAGCCAAGGTTTATAGTAACAGGAGTGCAATTATGTTTATTAACTGTCATATGATCAACCAGATGCCTTATCATATCCTCTTTCTCCTTTTCTTGTCAATCAAAGACTCATTACATTCTTTCATTTCTCCCAATTTCCACAAACATCCCTCTTCTGAAACTTGGGCCGTTCCTTCTGGGTTTAATGCCTCCTTGAATCTCTCCTTTAAACCATCAAATATATTTCTATCAAAACAATGTTTCTAACTCATGAAGAAAGATGATTTTCTGTCCCTAAAATTTCATTAATCTTGACTTCCATATTATCATTTTTTTTCTGATTACCTTCTAAAGCAAACAACTAATTGTGAATACCAGTAATGTGCCAGCGGGTGGTAGTTGGCATGGTGATGGGTGGGGAGGGGAGAGTGATGCAACCATAGGAAGAGAGGAGAAGCAGCCTGTGTGCTTACAGTCTGGAAAGAAGGGACTTAAGAATTGAGAACACTGAGGATAGACTAGGATGTTGTATGCAGTCAGGCACTGATCACTGTGTAAGCCAGAAGGCAAAACAGAACATCTACCTCCATATATCATTGGTGAATTTTCTTCTAACAAAATTATTAGAACTCAATTTCAAAATTCTTTCAAAAATAGACAAGAGTCCTTATTTGATGTGCCCCAAGGGTGCCACTCCATGTCTGCCAGGGGGTTGTGAAACCTCTTGACAGATGACCGGGCTCCAAAGCCCTACAGAAACCAGGCTGATCTAGTTTATACGCAAACCTCAAGCACATCTTCTCAAAGGCCCAGAGGGACACGAAAGTCTATGTGGGCTGGCCTCTTCACCTGGCTCCAGGTCACCCTAGACTTCGTGTTCATTGCGGGAAGTCGGGTATGTAGAAGCAGCATATACATCTTTTATCAGACTATCCAGTCTAAAAACTTTGTAATCAAAACTCTTCCATGAAGGTAAGGTCTCTATTAAAGATGATAAAGCCATTGTTTATAATAACAAAAGGATAGAAACAAAAACTTAAGAAGGCACTAGTAAATTGATAGAGATTGCTTAAGGGAATTGTGCTACTTCTGTGGAGTGAAATACTGTACGTAATTGATTATATATATATTCAGTGGCACTGAACAGCCATGTGGCTTGCAGGATCTCAGTTCCCCAACCAGGGATTGAACCCAGGCCACGGCAGTGAAAGCCCAGAATCCTAAACACTAGGCAACCAGGGAACTCCCTACTTTCCTCTTTTGACATTTATCTTTACTGAGCAAATTTTGTATAATAAGTATGAATCTGTTTTATAAAGAATAATTAAGAGGGCTTCCCCAGTGGCGCAGTGGTTAAGAATCCGCCTGCCAATGCAGGGGACACGGGTTGGATCCCTGGTCTGGGAAGATCCCACATGCCGTGGAGCAACTAAGCCCGTGAGTCTGCACTCTAGAGCCCGCAAGCCACAACTACCGAGCCCATGTGCCACAACTACTGAAGCCCATGTGCCTAGAGCCCGTGCTCTGCAACAAGAGAAGCCACCACAACGAGAAGCCCGCGCACTGCAATGAAGAGTAGCCCCTGCTCGTCACAACTAGAGAAAGTCCGTGCGCAGCAACGAAGACCCAACACAGCCAAAAATAAATAAATAAATTAAAAAAAAAATAAAGCAGCAAAAATGGTAAATATGTATTTGGCTCCCTCATAGGACGCAAATAATGTCACTCCCATACTAACAACAAGAAAAATCCAGATACTACAAAATCACAACTTTTCTTGAACTCATCTGAGAACTGAGGTCACAACCAGGTAACTGAATTCCAAAGAGCAGCGAGCCCCTCCAAGGAGAGAGGAGACACATGCACAGCCTCAGCCACAGTAGAAGGAGCACCATGCCAGTTGCAACACAAGCAGGTAAGAAAAATGAGCTAAAATACAAAGTAGTGAGGAGCAAGTATGGGTTAGCAGAGCAGTCTGAAGTAGCTGGGAGCACGTGTTAAAAGGTGAGTTCAGGGCTTCCCTGGTGGCGCAGTGGTTGAGAGTCTGCCTGCCAATGCAGGGCACACAGGTTCGAGCCCTGGTCTGGGAAGATCCCACGTGCCGCGGAGCAACTAAGCCCGTGAGCCACAGCTACTGAGCCTGCACGTCTGGAGCCTGTGCTTCGCAACGGGAGAGGCCACGACAGTGAGAGGCCCGCGCACCGCGATGAAGAGTGGCCCCCGCTCGCCGCAACTGGAGAAAGCCCTCGCACAGAAACAAAGACCCAACACAGCCAAAAATAAAAAAAAAAAAGGTGAGTTCACACTCACTCACAGCTTTTGTCTCCAGCCCCCACAAGATGCTCATGCAAAAAGCTGAGGGCAGAGCAGGGCAGGAGACTTGTGGATTGTGCAGGCTTGAAGAGAGGACCAGCTGCTGCTAAGAGAAAAGCACCTTCTATCCTAAGAAGCGAAAGTCTTATGCCTCTGGGAGAGGGAAAGCAAACTCTCTGGCCAGTCCGACTCAAAGAAGGTGATCAGTGGAAAAGTGTCAGGCATCAAGCCCCATCCCCTTCTCTTAGGGCTTTGTTTCCTAGGAAGGAAAGCTTTGAACTGCTGGGGAGGGCAGCAAAGCCTCTTGCTCACAGGGCATGGGTGAAGACATAGTATGGCAAGGGGGCAAATAAAGGAAGATTTTTCCTCTCCTGGGTGAGGCGTCAGTAATTGTAGTAGGCCTTAGAGTCTGTACTAATACCAAGTGGAGGTTTCCTATTGCAGAAGAAACAGGTAACTCCTGCCCAAGGTCAACTTCAGATACAAGGTGGAGGTAGACTGCCACAGGGAGGAGGGGCAGGAATCCTGAGAGAGCCCACCTCTGAGCCACAGGCACACAGCACTTCCCAAGGAGTAAGTTTGCTTTAGAACAACAGAGAACTCTCTCTGCCCTCACTTGTGAAGTACCAAGAAATAGCAGTCTATTACCGAGGAAGGCATAAGAGCATAGTGAGAGACTTGCTCGGTGGCACAGGTGGATAGTTCTGCTGAAAGCTAAAGGTGGGGCAGCACACAGAGAAAAGCACTCTGTTACTCTCATTCCCATTCTAAGCACACACCCACTGCAAGAACATCAAGGTTGTGGCCCACTAAAAGGAACCATAGCAACAACCAAACTCAACTCAACTTTTGGCTAGATTGGCTCTACCGCTTACAATAACAGTCTGTTACAGGAAGATGCATGCCATTTCCAGGTGTGAACACTGTTTATTTCAGTCTCTACTATTCTACACATGATGACTGATATTCAATCAAAAATTATGAGACAGACAAAAAGGAAAAGAAGCTATTGTCAGGAGACAAAGCAATCAACAGAATCAGATTCAAAGATAACCCATGGATCATGGAACTATCAGATGAGGACTTTAACTATACTTAAAATGTTAAAGAACCTAGGAGAAAAAGTGAACAATACAGATGATAAACAATAAATAGATAATTTCAGCAGAGATTTGGAAAATGTAAAAAAAAGTCAAATGTAAATATTAGAAATTTTTTAAAAAGATGAAGAAATTAATTTCTTTGATTAATCAATACAGCTGAGGAAAACAATTAGTAAATTTGAAGGTAGGTCAAAAAAATACCCCAAACTGAAACACAAAGAGGAAAAAGTCGTTTAAAATCAATGATCGGAATATCCAAGAATTTGGGGACAATATCAAATGGTCTAACATATGTGTAATCAGAATCTCAGAAGGAGAAGGGAGAGAGAACAGGGCAAGAGACATAATTAAAGATAATGGTAAGGAGTTAATGAAAGACACCAAACCCCAAATTCAAGGAAGTCCATCAGGACAGAGAGAAAGAAAGAGAGAGGAACAACAAACACTCCAAAACACATTATAGTCTAACTGTTGAAAAGCAAAGAGAAAGAGAAACTTCTAAAGGCATTCCAAAGTAAAAGACACATTACAGACAGAGAAACAAAGTTAAAATATACAGTAGACTTTTTGTCTGAAACTATGCAAGACAAAAGATAAGGGAGTGACATCTTCAAAGTATTAAAGAAAAGAAACTGTCAACCCAGGCTTCCATACTCAGAAAAAAATCTGTCAAAAATACAGGCAAAATAAAGTTTTTTTCAGACAAGCAAAAGCTGAGAGAATTTGTTGCCAGCAGATCTGCACTATAATCACTGCAAAAGGAAGTTCTTCAGGAAGAAAGGAGATGATACCGGACAGAAACTTAGATATATAAAAAAAATAAAAGTTCCAGAAATGACATAAATGAAGGTGTCAAATGCAAATCTTGCCATGGCAATTATATCCATTTTTGTTACATGAAAATATCTATATTAAATTATAATTTTCTGAAGACTATAACATGTTAGAAACTCCAAAGAACTGTACTTTTGATGGACACATTGGAAAAGATCATCCAAAGGCATTTTGAACAAGATGAATGGACAAATATGAGTTGCACAGTGACTTGCTGGAGAACTCTTAAACACTATCTTTACTGCTGAAGACTAAGCTATTTGGTGGGAGATTTCCAGGGGTTCCTACAAATTGCAATGACTTCTTACTGATCTCTTATCAACCAGCTGCTTGGGTGCTTCAGTCTGAAATCTTTTTTTTTGTTGCTTTCCTAATAGATGTTCTCCTAGCTATTCCAGTGGTTGTATAAGAATCCAAAACTATTGAAATCTTTCTAATTTAAGTATAAAATTTACCTTTAAAATACGCTTATGCCTTATTTAATGTAAACCAGACAGAAATGTTATGAATCTTAATCAGAATCCACTTGCATATATTCAACTAGAGAGAAAGACCACCAGAATTACTCTCTAGGACATTCAGGCTCATGTCTATCAGTTCTGGTGGCATGAAACACAGTATGGGTTCACCATATGCTTTCAGCCATTGGATTAACTGGACTCCATAACACTTCATGGCACTGGTTATAGGTAACTCCTTATTCTATTCTGGGGATATATATATATATATATATATATATATATATATATATATATATATATATATATTCATATAGTCAACAGAAGAATGTCTCCCACATAGAAAATAATGAAGGAGATCCTCAGGCTATAGTAAAGATTTTTTAAAAGCCTAAAAATCAGTATACCCTGATTCCCTAATAAGGCTGCATAGGCTACCAAAACATAAGAACTCTTCGGATTTGGCTGGCATAAAATCAATTCGGTGAACTATCCTTGGTTATCTAAGGTTGATCAGAAATGCAAGTTAGCAGTAATATATAATAGGTGAATAAGGGGAAACAAATAGCTTTCCTTTAATTAGTTCAGTTTTTTGATGAACGAATGGAGACTACAACTGAGGCATTACATGAAGAAAAGTCTAAGTACCACCCTCCACAAAAATACATTCCTAAAGAAAGGGGAATTGAAATATGTTGTAATTTACATAAACTAATCCCTAGGATTTGAGGAGAAACCTGAAGAGGTCAGGGCTGGAGAAACTGACACGTTGGAAGAGCTGGACCCGAAGAGGGTGGCTGATAGTCCAATGCCAGCATCCAGTGGGGTGTAGCTACCTCAGGTTGACAGTGGTGAACGTCGGTATTAAAGCTGTTCTATGACAGTGAGTTTGTAATAGAATTCACAGCAGAACTAGTACATGCAATGATGGCAGTTAGGATGAGTGGCAGCATGTCAAATGTTCAGCGGGTGAGACCCAAGTCCCGGCAGTGTCAGGACTCTGGCAAATGACCCGGTGTTCAAGACTGGCCCCAATTCCCAGGGAGAACTGGAAAGAAAGCCACAGCTGAAACCCAGGTAAATGGAATAAAGCACACCATGCAGTGAGGGGTCAGGTGGCTGCCCTGTGGGCTCCTGAATGACATTTCCTCTGTTACCACCCAGGTGACATTACCTGTGGTCAGGACCTAGCATCTGCCCTATGGCTCAGAGTGTCCAGGGAAGAATAGAAATTGATACTAACCTCTTCTTTTCCTGATTTCCACAACAATCTTAAGCCCTTAAATGAAATCATACTAAAATATCACGAACTCTACAAGTAAAATGTTATTATTGCTCCCCAGCAAAAATAAACAAGAAGAAGACAAAGCATAAAACCTTTCAAGTGATTTTTAACAAAAACCATTTTTCATTTGTGGAACAAATGTTGGATATTATTTTCACTAAAATATTTTCAGTCCCAAATATACTGAAAGTACTTATTTATCATCAAACTACTTAGAGTAGAATAATACAGAAAGTCAATGCCACCTTTCAGTTGAATTTTAAATATGGTATTACTCAGATTTTTCCGTTTTGGTCTCTGACAGCAGAATCTAAAGATGCATTCACTTTAGCGGCAAATGACAAATTTGATTTTAAAATAAAAAACAAGTAAGTGTTGTGTATGATTTCAATTATCTCTACATTTTAAAGTTATTCCTATTCAGGAATTCCCTGGCGGTCCAGTGGTTAGGACTCAGTGCTTTCACTGCTGTGACCCTGGCAAGCCGCACGGCACAGCCAAAAAAAAAAAAAGCTACTCCCATTAGGAAACAAAGATCCAGTACGATAAGGAAAATTCTTTTGTGTCAACATAATCTTTCAAAATACAGTAAATATCCTTTGACAGCCCCTGAAGACCATACAACCGTACACGTGTCCAGGACTGTCCTAGCTCTGTATTACTCCACCACCCTGGGCTGCCAGGTCAACAATGAGCAAAATGCTGGCTTTTTCACACAGCTCTGCAGAACTATGAACTGCCTGCTTTACCAAGCCAAGCCCAGGGGAAAAATAACGAAATAATGAAACAATGAACAGGTTATATGATTTTCTTCTCTGATGGAGTTTATTTTCAACTTCATGGGCAGCTCAATCAAATAAAAGGGATGTACAGGAGAGGAATGGGAAAGATCTTCCTTTCACCCACCTTGCCTATAATACTCTACACCCATAATAATTCCATATCCCATAGTAATAATAATTTTAAAAAAATTACTAGCTTGCAGGGTGACTATGGTCATACTTGCAAAGCTATTGCAAGTATTTCACCTTGCAATTCTTGAATGTTTAAAGAACAACGTTCTAGAGTTTTTATTAAAGTTTTTTCTGATGTCCAAATTGCTTTGTATTGAATGAACTTTAAGAATGGGATACGACTGACTTTGTCCCCTGTCCCATTTCCCACACGGAAGGGTCCCGATGCTTTCTGCAGATCTAAGCACGCACCATATGTTCCATCAGGGCAGACAGGTGACCCCATGGAAGCTCAGAAGTCTTCCAGGGAAGCATTTACTGGGTGCAGCCTTAATTAACTAATTACCCTGGAGCGGGGGCTGTGGGAGGGAAACCTGGGAATCCAAGTTAACCGTGTTCTGTGAAACCTCAATATTTGAAATGTTTTACAGCTATCAAAAAATAAACTTTACACAAAAACGCTGTCCAAATACAAATTTCATGTTGTGAAATCTTTCATAAATAGAAATCACACAGCAATGTTCCTATTGTGCTTTTCAGACTGGTTGAACACTCAGTTTATCACTGTGTGCGCCGCTGGGTGAAGCACGTGTGCTGTTCCCACCGAATGACACAGATTTCAAAAAATAAGTATGATTAATTAGATAAGGTAAATGACTGATGTAAAAAGTTCCTGCAGCAAGCTCTCCGTTTGGTCATTTACACGTGGTCAAGATGACAAAACCCTTTAAAGACAATTTTTAAGAAGTCCAACTACCTCAATATAATAAAATATTTAAAGGAGAGAAACAGGAAAATGATAACCAGAGTGCATCTAGAGAGAGCTAATCTACACAATGAAGAATACACCACATGGGGAGGTGATGGAAGGGAGTGCTCATTATAATAGGATCATTATTAACAAAAGTGTATATGAGAGTAATAACGGTGAGCTAGAAAAATATATTTCCCTTTAAAATCGAGTCAATTCCTATGAAAATGTAAACTCCAGCTTATGTCATCTCTCCCCTCCCCCAGTCCAACTTTTACTTATTGTTACACATTAACTTCCGAGTCTCCCCAGCTGACAAAATGTACTCTTAAGCTTCGGAAACATCTAGATAACAGTCATTACGGTCAGAAGGAGAGACTGTGACACTAGGAGAAAACCCTACTGAAATGACACCTTCTCAGAGACGCTGTCTGCCTTTATCTCCCCTTCTTGGTGTCTTTCCTGTAGGGGAGAACAGTGGTATTTCTGCCCCTTGTAGTTGGGACTTTGGAAGCTCAATTTTGATGGGTAAATTCGGGACTTTGGAGTTTCTAGTCTGCAATTCTAGGATTTAGTTAGGGCCCTGGGTTTGCTGTAGGGAAGGGGTTGCCCTGTCCCTGTCTCCAACCCCACTCTGCAATGCTCCCGCCATCATCTCAGAGCCTCAGACACAGACCCCTGGCACACACCCTGATTTCAAGGCAGCTGACAGAGGTTTATGGAACAGGACACCGCCTCGGCCGCAGGCTCCCTAAGTCCCAGGCTTGGACTACAGCCCCTCGCCCAGTAAGGCTGGGCCCCCCGTCCCAGGTCAGCAGGCAGCCCCGCATGCTCAGCCCAGGGGGGTTGCTTTTTGTTTTCTTGCTTTGTTGTGGGCCTCCTCCCCCTGCTCCCCCCCGCAAATACTTCCCAGATCTGGATTCTAAAAATCTTACTTCTAGAACCCAGTCATTGGTCAGTCGTGTGCCGCATTCCCCAAATGTCCTTCTCCTCCTCAGGAAATTCCAGTTGTTGATACTTCCTAACTCTCTGCAAAGTGGAAGCACTCTTAGAGGAGAATGCTTTTTCTCAAGTCCTGGGGTTTCCTTCCAAGTGGAGTGACTGCCACCAGTATTAACACCCCAGCCTCCCTCTACCTGCTGCTCTACTTCCCTCTTTCTCCTACGAAAGGAGAGAAACTGGTGGGTTCGAGTGGTGAGCCATCTGCCTGGTGAGTGAGCGAGAGAGGGCTATACCTTTTCCTGCCCCCATTTGGAGCAAGGATGACACAGCGAGCGTGATTCTGCTATGTTCTCCTGCCCTGAGTGTTGGAGAGGTAGATTCTGCCCCCTGGGGGAGAAGGAGGAAGAACACGGGGACACGTAGAAACAAGACAAAAGAGTCTGGGAAACCAAAAGGTGCTAGTGGACAGACTCTTTCCAGGAAGTGCTGTACCTTGGCCATATGTGTCACCCATCAGCCTCTAAGCTTTCTAAACGTCAACGTGGAAAAGGAGCTTTGACTGGTTGCACGATTCACAGGGCCCACAAGATAGATCGATTGTTCAGAGAAATGTGACTATTCCCACAACTAAGCTCAGAAGAAAGTTCCCCCCAGGATCATTTTAAAGGGAGGTATTGGGTAATGCAGTGAGCAGTGTCTCTGTACAGTCCACACAATAAGCCAACATTGAGATGAACATCACAGACCTACTTCTTGATATGCCCTTTAATATAGACCAATGGCACTGCCGTAGGCCCAGTAGAAGCAATTCTGATTATCTGGGGGTAAGGAGATTACTAGCATATAATTCATGGATGTATGTCTCTGATAGTACAAGCTAGTCCATGGTTGATTTAGAATAGTCCATGAGCAGGGCTTCCCTGGTGGCGCAGTGGTTAAGAATACGCCTACCAATGCAGGGGACACGGGTTCGAGCCCTGGTCCAGGAAGATCCCACATGCCGCGGCGCAACTAAGCCCGTGTGCCACAACTACTGAGCCTGTGCTCTAGAGCCCGCGAGCCACAACTACTGAGCCCACGAGCCACAACTACTGAAGCCCGTGTGCCACAACTACTGAAGCCCACGCGCCTAGAGCCCGTGCTCCACAACAAGAGAAGCCACCACAATGAGAAGCCCACGCACTGCAATGAAGAGTAGCCCCTGCTCGCCACAACTAGAGAAAGTCCACGTGCAGCAATGAAGACCCAACACAGCCAAAAATAAATAAATAAAAATTAATTAATTAAAAAAAAAAAAAGAATAATCCATGAGCAAATGGACTTTCCAACTGCACGTCTTTCAGGGAGTCTCCAGGAAGCCTCTGATAGATACTGGGCAGTCATGAGTTAGAGATTATACACCCTAGAAAGCGCTTGGAATGTGGCTTCTCTGTGTTGCTAATTTAATAGAGATCCACGAAGCCGTGGTGACTAAGCCAAATAAACCACCAGGCTCAGGACAACAGTGGCATCCTCCTGGGTAAGGTAAGGGGCCTGATGAGGACGCCTCGGTGAGGGGAAGAGCAGCCAGAGCCCCCTGCCCAGATGCACGCAGAGGGAGCAGGGGGAATTGGGGGTTTGAGACGGTTTGCAGGTGAAGGTGTCCCGGGGTGTGGTCCTGTGAGTGGGTCTTACCGTAGGCTGCTCTTCCTTTGAAGCCTTCTTTGGACTCTTGACTCTTTCGGCCTTCGGAAGCAATGAAACGATGGAGGAAGAATGTGGCCTCGGAGCACCTGCACTCCCGGGCTGTGAGGGCCACGGGGACAATGTGGTTTCCTTCCCCTTGATGTCTCTGGGGCTCTGGCACAGAAAAAGAGCCAGCTCTGTGATTCTCACTATACACGCTTCCGATTCGCCTCCCTCTCTTCTCCTCCCTTGTCCTCCTCTCCTGAGCTAGAAGCGCAGTCCCAAAGGGCCTGGATCTCCTCTTGCTCCCGGTCCCACCATCCCCGGGCCCCCAGCACCCCCGCCCCTGCCTGATTTAATTTGCAGGTGAGGCCCGATTTTCCATTCCTCCCGCTGATGCTTGTGTACTAAGAAAAACATACCAAGAGATCAGTGTTTTCTGGAAGCACCTGGAAAGGTGGGGTCTTGGTGGAGTGAGGTGAGGTGGTAGCTTGAGGTGTGTATCATATTTGTACGGAGGTGGAGGTAGGCGTCGGGGGGCCAGCAGGCAGGAGCGACGGGACAGGAGTCCGAAGGGCCAGGGCACTGAGCCCGGGGGTCGGGACACCAGTGACACCTTCCACTCTCACCCACCAGTCCCTCGTTTCCCATGCACACATCTTGCCTCACTTTGAAGTGTTTTCTCCTTCAAACTCGGATGTGGGAAAGTGAAAAGCCTCGGGAAGGTGTGTATAGGTTCTTCAACCCAGATGCCCAAATAAGAAATGAACAGAATAAAAGAAAAAAAAAAAAAAGAGAACTTAAATGCAAACCTTGGCGACTATGGCGTCAAACTTTCTTCCCATTTCAAGGTCCTCTTTCTGTTTATTAACCTGTGAAATTAAAGACCCGTGTCGTTTGTTATCATTTGCAAAGATTAAGAAAGAGAATTTTTGGTAAACTTCCCTTAAGCAATGAAAGAGTGGCATTTTAAACCCTTTCACTGACCAAACTATTATAGGAATATAAATTATAATATTGAATGTAAATTAGAAAATAAATTTGCACCCAGAAAAAAAAGTACTTTATAATAGAGATTATAGGAAAACATGCAATTGTTTGCTTATGTGTATTTATTTTATTAACATTATTGTGTACCAGGCACTGCACTAGACTCTTAGAATAAATAATACGTAAACCTTGCCATCAAGCATTTAGGTTCTAGCAGAAAATGGGTTTCTAAAATGCTTCAATTAGGGAATTCCCTGGGGGTCTAGTGGTTAGGACTCCGAGCTTCCACTGTGGGGGGCAGGGGGCGGGTTCAATCCCTGGTCAGGCAACTAAGATTCCCACAAGCCATGAGGCTGGGAAAAAAATTAATTAAATGCTTCAATTAAAAAAAATTTTTTTATATATACCAAAAAAGGAAGCAGTGCAAATGTTAGTTAGAAATAATAAAAATATGACCATCCGACTTGAGAAAGAGAACAATAGCTACAGTGTTGACTCTCCCTGTGTAATTGTAAGTGTCCCATGACCACCACCCTCCCAACCAGGTAACCACTATTCTGAATTTTAAAAGGGATTCCCTTTTATTTTCTTGATAATTTTTTGTCGCTTTTATAGACTTATCTTTTTACCCCATTGGTATCCTTAAACAATATACAAACTTAGTTTTGCTTATTTTTCAACCTTGTTTAAAAATCATAAAGTATGTGTTCTTCCTCAACTTGTTTGTTCCATAGTTTCTGAGATTAACCCATGTTGATACTGGAAGTGGTTCATTCATATTGGCTGCTGTATAGTATTCAAGTGTATGAGTAGAGCATAATTTATTAATCCATTCGCTGTCAATGAACATTTGGGAAATTCTAATTTTTTTCTTTTATACATAATATGGCTTTGAATATTCCTGTACCTGTTCCCCCAGGCACATGTGCTAGGGATCTTCTATGTGACGTTATATGCCTAGGAGCGGAACTTTGGGGCATATGTTAAGAGAATGATCAGCTTTAGATGATAACCCAAATTTGTTTTCCAAAGTTTTTGTAACAATATACATAGTCCCCAGCAGTTTATGAGAATTCTCTACTCCACATTCTCACCAGCACTTGGTACTGTTATATTATTAATGAAATCAAGCACATTTTCAATCAATGTTCATTGGCCATTGAGTTTACTCTTTTGTGAAGGGCCTGTTAAAAACTTTTGCCCATTTTTCTACTGGGTGGTTTTTTTCTTATTGACTTGAAGGAGTTATTCACGTATTCCTGAAAACAGCTTTGTGAATACAAAAATGGTGTGAATATCTTTGCCAAATTGGTGGCTAGATTTTAAACTTTCTTTGAGGGGGTCTTCTGATGAAAAGGGGCCCTTAATTTTTGTGGGGTTGAAATTTTTAACTTTCCTTTTATGCCTTATTTTGTGTCTTGTTTAGGCAATAATTTCTACTTGGAGCTCATATGATTTGTTCCCTAAAATTTTAAAAGACTGTTTTCCCTTTATATTTGAATACTTAATCCATACAAAATGGATATGTATCATGTGAGGTAAGGAGCCAGTTTCATTTTATGCAATTGTTGAATCAATTGTCAAGCATCTTTAGTGAAAATTCCACCCTATTTACATTGATCTGTGATACTGATATATACTGAGTATTTACGTATGTCTGGTTCTGCTCCTGGGTTCTCTATTTTCTCCCAATGGTCTGTCCCTGGCCCAGTACCATGATGTCCTAATTACCTTAAATTTATATTAATAGCTTACAGGAGAAATCACTCCCTACTCCATCATGTCATTATTTCACTTTGTTTCCTAGCTATTCTTGACTCTTGTTCTTCCATATTAATTTTAAAATAAGCTTGTCAATTCCATGAAAAACCTTGTAGTAATTTTGGTTGGAATTTTATTGAATATAGAGATCAGTTTGGTGAGAACTATTATCTCTAAGATAATCTAGTTTGCCTATGGCGACTAAGTTATAGCTCTCCATTTATTTAGTTTTTGTAATCCCCTTAAGTTTTTTTTAAAGTCTTTATTAATCCCAGTCAGTAAGTTTTTTTTTAAGTCTTTATTGAATTTGTTAATATTGCTTCTGTTTTATGTTTTAGTTTTTTGGCCGTGAGGCATGTGGGATCTTAGCTCCCCAGCCAGGGATCAAACCTGCACCTCTTGCATTGGAAGGCGAAGTCTTAACCACTGGACTGCCAGGGAAGTCCCAATAGGTTTTATAATTATTTTCCATGGAGATTTTTACAAATTTTTATGAGATTTATTTATGAGCCCTTTATAAACTTTGCTATTTAATTATAAATTTTTATAAATTATAATTTCTCCTAATTTTTGATTGAGAAATCCAATTGATTTTAGAATGTTGATCTTATATCCAGCAATCTTGTTAATTTAAATAATTTGTCTTTAGTGTTTTGGGAGGTTGGCTAAGTGGACAATTGCATCCTCTTTGAATAGTAACAGTCTTGTTTTTTTCCATTCTACTCTTCATACCTCTTGCTGTCTTTTTTCTTATTCTACTACACTGACCAGAATTTCCAAAATAACTAAAAAATGGTATTAGGCAACCTTACCTTGTACTGATTTTAAAGAGAATGTTTCCTGTGTTTCACCAAGAAGTCTGTTTGCTGTAGGTTTTACTCTTTAGCAAGGTAAAGAACTTCCTCCTACTTCTCATGGGACAGCAGTGTGTATGTGCACATCTGTGTGTGCATATGATTGGATGTTATTTTTTCTCAAAGAATTTGCATGCATCAACTCAGAATATCATATAATTTTTCTCCTGTAATCTGATTGTGTGGGGAATTACATTAATAGCTTTTGCCCAATCCTTTTAAAACTTTATGCATTCTTTTGAATTTTGCAGCTTGAGCCTAATATTGTTTATGAGATTCATCCATATTGTTACATGTCACTGTAAGTTATTCCGCAACTAATTTAATTTTCTCTATTTTAGATGGACATTTGAATTGTTTCCAATTTGGGGCTATTACCAACAATGCTGCCCTGAACATTCTTGAAAATGTCTCTCTTCTGTGAGTCATTCTAAGGTATCCTCATCTTAAACATTAGTAGAAAATTTGCCAAACAATTGTCAAAATTAGTTCTACTACCTTTTGAAAGTTATGAAAGTTCCCATTGCTTCACAACTTTGTCAACACTTAGTACTGTAAGCCTTTTATTTTTGTTTTTAAACAATCAATCTGGTGTGAGCAATACTATTTCTTCATGGTTTTACTCTGTTTCACTTATTGTTAATGAGATTGGATATATTTTTGTAGGTTCCTCATCTGAATTCCCACTTTTCAACTCTTTGCCTATGTTTCTAGTGGATAGTATATCTTTTATTAAATTGATTTTAGGGCATATTTATATTTTGTGGGTACTCATACTTTGTCAACTCTATGACTTGTGAAATCATCACTACAGTCAAGATAATGAACATACCCACCACTCCCAAAAGTTTCCTTATGCCTCTTTGTAAGCCAATCCTGCCTCATCACCAGGCAACCATTGATCTGCTTTCTGCCACTATACATTAGTTTGCATTTACAAGAATTTAAAGTAAGTTGAACCGTACAAAGGTATTCTTTATTTTGTCTGGCTCCTTTCACTCAACATAATATTTCTGAGATTCATCCTTGTTGCTGTATATAAAAACGATCCATTTCTTTTTATCTCTGAGTAGTATTCCACTGGGTAGATAAGGTACAACTTATTTACCCATTCACCTATTAATAGACATCAGGGTTATTTCTGCTACGAACATTTACATACAAGTCTTTGTGTGAATATACATTTTTACTTATCTCAGATAAATAATTAGGAGTGGAATAGCCAGATCACATGATAAGTATAGATATAAATTTTTAAAAGTATTTAAATTTAAATATTTTCTAAAGTGGCTGGATATTTTACATTCTCACCAGCAGTAAATGAGAGTTCTAGGTGTTCCTCACTTTTGACAGCACTTGATGCGGTCAGATTTTGACATTTTAGTCATTTTAGTGAGTATATAGTGAGTGATAATATCTCACTGAGATTTTAATTTGTATTTCCCTAAAGATTAATGATGCTGAGCATCTGTTCATGTCATAGTTCGCCAGCCATACGTCTTCTTTAGTGAAGTGTCTGTTCAGATTGTTTGCCCATTTAAAAAGTTGGGCTGTTGACCGTGTTACTGAATTGTAAGACCACTTTATGTAGTCTAGATGCAAATCTTTTGTTAGGTATGTTTTGCAAATATTTTTTTCCAACACTGTAGCTTGCCTTTTCAGTTTTCTTTTAACATTCTGAAGAGCAAAAGTTTTTAATTTTGATGAAATGCAGTTTACACTATTTAAAGAAATCTCTGCCAAACCTGATGTCACTAAGATCCTTTCTTGTGCCTTATTCTATTAATTTGTGGGTTTAGCTATTACATTTAGATTTATGATTCATCTCAAGTAAATTTTTATATGAGGTATGAGGCAAGGGTCGAGGATGATTTTTTTGCCTATAGCTATCCAATTATTCCAGCATCACTTGTTGAAAGGATCATCCTTTCCTGCTTGAATTGCCTTGGCACCTTTGTTAGAAATCAGTTCATCATATATGACCCAAAGGGTCTACTTCTTGGCTTTCTATTCTTTTCCATCAATCTATATGTTTATCCATATGCCAATATCACTTTATCTTGACTACTGTGCCTTTAAAGTAAGTGCTGAATTCAGGTTGTGTGAGTGCTTTCTCCAGCTTGTTCTTTTTCAAAATTGTTTTAACTATTCAAGGTCCATGAATTTCCATAAACATTGTAGAGGAGCTTGTTGATTAAAAAAAAAAAAGCCTGCTGGGATTTTGATTGGGATTGTATTGTATCTATAAATCAATTTAGAGATAACTGACAGATTAATAACATGCATCTTCTGAATCACAAACACGGTATGTTTCTCCATCTAGTTAAGTCTTCGGTTTCTCTCAGCAGTGTTTTGTATGGTTTTGTACATATTCTGTCAAATTTATCCATAACCATTTCATATTTTTATGTTATCACAACTGGAGTTTTTTAAAATTTCAATTTTTGATTGTTCATTGTTAGTACATAGAAATGCATTATTTTGATCTTTGTAACCTTGCTAAATTCACTTATTAATTCTAGTAGTTTTTTTGTAGATTCCTTAGAATTTCCTATATAAATGATCATGGTTATCTGGGAATAAAAACAGTTCTACTTTTTCCTTTCTAATCTGGATGCCATTTATTTCTTTTTCTTGCATATTATACTGGCTAGGACCTAAAAAACAATGTCTAGTGGAAGTGATAAGAACAGAGAGTCTTGTCTCATTTTCTGATCTTAGACTTAAAACATTTAGGCTTTCACTATCAAATGTACTAATGGTTATGTTTTGTAGGTGTACATTATCAGCTTTAGAAGGTTTCCTTCTATTCCCAGTTTGCTGAGAGCTTTTATCATAAATGTGTATTGGACTTTCTCAAATGCTTTTTCTACATCTATCTGTCCCCTGGCTCCAACGTTTTATATTTTTCCCACATGCAAAATACATTCATCCTCATCCAAGGCCTCAAAAAATCTCATTCTATAACAGCATCTGCTTGAAGTCAGGATCTCATTACTTAAATCAGGTTTAGGTGCAGATGAGGCTCCTTGAATAAGTCTATCTTGATTGGAAGACCCAGGAACTAAAGAGACAAGTTATCTGACCCCACAGCCAACATACCATGGTAGGACATAGGATAACAACTAAAGACACTCCCCTTGGCTCATGGATTTATCTATTCCCACTGGACATGTGTGATGGTTCCTAGGCACAGAAATTCAGACATGTATTTTATTAGAGTAAATGTCTGGGTTACCAAAATATCAGTTTTCTAGCTGAATGGCCAAATGCTGGCATGTTACATGTAATAGAACTGGACAGACTTGAAGCATGGCTCAGAGGGAACTCAGGCAACAAGGAAACCAGTAATGGGATCAAAGCCCACTGCAAAGATAACTCAGTGCTGTGCCCTCGAAATGAGAGGCTAGAACAACCTCTGTAACTCCTTTCTATCTCAAGTCTGGATTGTTCCTAGAAATAAGGTGCACTGGGATGAAGTAGATAGAAAATTAGTTAAGGGTAAGAATTCAATTATGGTAGTTTTCTGATAAGGACCCTCTTTTTTGTTAGCTTCACAATCACTGAAAGTTCAGGTTACAAAATCTACATATAAAAATCAGTAGCATTTCTATACACTAACAACGAATTATCTGTGAGAGTAAAAAGAAAATGATCCCATTTACAATATCACTAAAAGCAATAAAATATTTAGGGATAAATGTAACCAGGGGGGTGAATAATCTCTACACTGAAAACTGATGAAGACACTGATGAAAGAAATCAAAGAACATACAAATAAATGGAAAGAAACTTCATGTTCATGGATTGGGAGAATTAATATTGTTAAAATGTCCATACTACTCAAAGCCATCTATAGAGTCAATATAATCCCTGTCAAGATTCCAGTGGCACTTTTTACAGAAGTAGAAAAAACAATCCTAAAAATTATATGGAGCCACAAAGTCCCCAAAAAACCAAAGCAATCCTGAGAAAGAAGAATAAAGCTGGAGGAATCATACTTCTTGATTTCAAACTATATTATAAACCTACAGAGTCAAAACAGTATGGTACTAGCATTAAAAACAGAGGCATAGACCAATGGAACAGAATCAAGAATATGGTCAACTAATATTTGACGTGGCAGCCAAGAATACTCAATGGAGAAAAGATAGTCTCTTCAATAAATGGTGCTGGGAAAACTGAACAGTCACATATAAAAGAATGAAACTAGACCCCTATCTTACACCACTCATAAAATTAACCCAGAATGGATGAGGGACTTAAATGTAAGACAGGAAACCATAAAACTAGACGAAAACATAGGGAAAAAGCTTCTTGACATGGGTCTTGACAATGATTTTTTTTTTTGGATATGACACCTAAAGCACAAGTAACAAAATAAAAAATAAACAATTTGGGACTGCATCAAACTAAAAAACTTCTGCACAGCAAAAGAAATAATCAACAAAATGAAAAGGCAACCTACAGAATGGGAGAAAATATATGGAAATCATATATGTGATAAGGGGTTAATGTCCAAAATACATAATGATCTCATACAACTCAATAGCAAAAACCCAAATAATCCAATTAAAAAATGGGCAGATGATCTGAGTAGACATTTTTCCAAAGAAGATGTTCAAATGGCCAACAGGTACATGAAAAGATGCTCAACATCACTAATCCTCAGGAAAATACAAATCAAAACCACAATGAGAGATCACCTCCCACTTGTTAGAATGGGGTGTCACTGAAAAGACAAGAGGTAACAAGTGTTGTCAAGGATGTGGAGAAAAAGGAACCCTTGTGCACTTGTTGGTGGGAATATAAATTGGTGCAGCCGGTATGTAAAACAATACACAGGTTTCTCAAAAAATTAAAAATGGAACTACCATATGATTCCACTTTTGGGTATTTATCCAAAGGAATCAAAACACTATCTTGAAAAGATATATGCATCCCATGTTCATTGAAGCGTTATTTACAATAGCCAAGACATGAAAGCAACCTAAAAGTCCATCAATGGATGAATGGATAAAGAAGATGTGGTATATTTATACAATGAAATATGATCCAGCCATAAAAAAGAAGGCAATCTTGCCATTTGAGACAACATGGATGGACCTGGAGGGCATTATGCTAAGTGAAATAAGTCAGACAGACAAAGACAAATACTGTATGATCTCATATATGTGGAATCTTAAAAAACAACAACAATAACAAAAAACTCATGGATACAGAGAACAGATTGGTGGTTGCCTGAGGCAGGGGGTAGAGGTGGGACCAAAATGGGTGAAGGTGGTCAAAAGGTACAAACTTCCAGTCATAAGATAAGTAAGTCCTGGGGACGTAATGTACAGCACCGTGACTGTAGTTAACAACACTGTATCGTATATTTGAAAGCTGCTAAGAGACTAAATCTTAAAAGTTCCCATGACAGGAAAAAAATTATGACAGGCATTCCCTGGAGGTCCAGTGGTTAGGAATCCACGCTTTCACTGCCGCAAGCTGTGTTGCACAGCCAAAAGGAAAAAGAAAAAAACTGTGTAACTTCACATGATGATGGATATTAACTAACTAGACATATTGTGGTGATGATTTTGCAATATATGCATGTATCAAATCATTATGCTGTATACCTGAAACTAATACGATGTTATATGGCAATTATATCTCAATTTGACCAAAAAAAAAAAAAAAAAAAAAAAAAAGGATAAATGAAAGCCACCAAGTGTAGGAATCACAGAAAGATTCAAAATTATTTCATATGCTTCTCCTAAAACTAACTAAGGGTGCATCGTTCCATACTTTATTGCTTACCTATACTTACTGATCCTGCCTTTTTACTACAACCTCTTTGACTTTCTAAACTAGGCTCTAAATAGGCCAGAAAATAAACTGTATTGAAAACAGTAATAGACAAGCATGGAACAAAAACCCTTCAGGGAGCGCATCTTTTAATTTTTACAAAGTGACTCTGGTCAACTCCACCTTCTCCCTCTCCTCCATCTGGCCACAATCACAAATCTCCATTTCTGGAAAAAAGCACTGTAGCAACAAAGAAAGCCCTAATAGCCACAAAGCCAGCCTCCCTTCCAAGTGAATAACAGAATCCCTTGGTGGGGGGAAGGGGGGTGCCAAATAGTGATCTTGTTGGGCCCAAAGTTATGCCATGGAAACCCAGTCCTAAGAAGAACCTTAAGTACACTCCTTCTACTGAAAATATGAGCCTCCAGACCAGCTCTGAACACGCTAAAGGCTCTTGTGCTGTCGTGAGGTTTGCGATGCAAGATCTTGCTGCTTGGCAACAAGCATGGTGCTCAACTACTAAACAGCAAAATAAAACATGATTGGTTCCCCGTGGGCAATATAATAGCACCAGTTAACCGCTGACGGTTCAAATAAAGCGGCAAAGTAATTCACAAACGGTGGAGTCCGTTCCTAGCATAGGCACGAACTCACTGATGGAGTAGTTTAATTTCTTCTCTAATACTGCTAACGAACTGACAGTTTAACATCTGCTTCCCACTCTATAAAAACACTTTGTATTTTAATGACAATGTGCACATTTAGTTGTTTGTTTTCAGAAGCAACTCCTGGACGAGGGGGAATGACAGAAGAGGAAGGGGGTGGGGCAGAAATCGACCAAGTATACTCAGTTCATGGAGATGACTTTTATACGCCAGGGATTTGAAAATAGAGTTCAAAATAACACATTTGTTAACACATGGTTTCTGTGGATAGCTAACCATAATTTTTTTCCTGGCCTGCATTCCCAAGTTGGTTTCATAGAAGGCTTTATTGTAGTCCCAGAGCATTGTTTTGCATTAATTTCTATGACAAGGCACCCAAAACACATGGTGCTGAGAGTAACAAAACAGAGTTAGGGAAACAGTCATGACTTGGCACAAAGTGTGACAAGCTGTAAAAAAGGGAATGTTTCAATATCTGAAGTGGTGTTGATTTCCTATGAACAACCTTTTCTCTTCTAAACAGTATCATATTCTTTTCAAGCACATTTAGAACGCAAGTCAAGCTGTGTTTTATTTTTGATTATAATAAACACAGTCAGTTTACTGTAACAAAGACATAGTAGTGGTGATCAGTTGAAAGCCAAAGTACGACACCATGAGCTGGACGGGGGGTGGGGGGGGGGGTGGGTGAAGTCGGGGAGCTTGGTGGGGGGGGGGGCGGGTAGTCAACTGATAAAATAAAAGACCAGCCGTCTGGAAAGTTCGCTTAAAAGAACATAAAAAGGCAGTGTTTTCTTATGAGACTAACACAGAATGCCAAAATATCTGGCTGGGCTCTTTTTTGTTGTCACTTATGGCAATTTGTAACTAAAAATAGTAAATCCTTCAAAATACTGGGCTCTCATATCTGTTTTTTTTAATCCCTATAATAAAATACAAAAATTTTGTACACTGCTTTAAATTGTTAATACTCTTTCTTGTATAAGACTCTTCTACATAGTAAGTATATTTATTAAAGAACTACTCAAATTGTTTTCTCCAAAACAATCATTAAAAAATGTTTATAATTATGCATGCATTTAGATTATGGATAAAGGTGAAATGAAGAGTTCACAGTAAACAGATACAAATAAAGTTTATAAAACTTTCATGATTAAGTTCCTGGATTCAAATTTATTAAGAAATAATGTAAATCCCCTTACCATTTCTTGCACTAATGATTTTTCAAAATCAAGCTCACATATTAATTTGTCTCTGCCATTGATTAGCTGAAAGAGAGGAATATTACATTTTGATTAAAGGTAAGAAAACACTCAAGATTCCTCCTCAGTGAAATTTAACGAAACATTTTGATTCTAAATGTGAGAAAAATGGATCCCAATAAGATCAAAGCAAAAATTAAATGTCCACAGATTACCATGTAATAATGATATACTACTATATAATTATTTTTATTATATAAGCAAGCAAAAAAAACATATATAAAAATGCCAATTTATTTACAAACTTTCTCACCCCACCCCCCCCAAAAATGCGACTCAATGCATAATAAAGCAAGTTCTACTCTATCAAAAAGAGCAATTTTGCTTAACTCATTATATGAACCATTTCTCTTATTTTAGGTTTTGATGCTATATTTATATGCATATCAAGCCATATTCATAACAATTGAAAATAGCCATCAAAGCATATACTGCAGCGCCTTTGTACCAACTTCACTTGCCTCAGTATTTTATTTTTTTTATTTTTATTTTTTATAAATTTATTTTACTTTATTTATTTTTGGCTGTATTGGGTCTTCATTGCTGCACGTGTGCTTTCTCTAGTTGCGGTGAGCGGGGGCTACTCTTCGTTGCGGTGCACAGGCTTCTCACTGTGGTGGCTTCTCTTGTTGCGGAGCACGGGGCGCACGGGCTTCAGTAGTTGCAGCACGCAGGCTCAGTATTTGTGGCTCACGGGCTCTAGAGCACAGGCTTAGTAGTTGTGGCACACGGGCTTAGTTGCTCCACAGCATGTGGGATCTTCCTGGACCAGGGATCGAACCTGTGTCCCCTGCATTGGCAGGCGGATTCTTAACCGCTGTGTCACCAGGGAAGCCCCACCTCAGTATTTTAAATGATCATTTGCAACTTGCATGTAGTATATACACTGAAAAAATTCAACCTTTGGTTTTGACATCCATTCAATTCAATTAATTCATATATTCATTAATTTAATAAACATGTATGGAACACCTTTCAGATGCCAGACATTTTGTTCGGCTGTGGAGGTAGGGAAATGAAGTTAAACAGATCCCTTCCCTGGAGCACCTACAGTATGCTAGGAGAGCATTGTGAAAAAAATGACTGTAATACATAAGAAAAAAGGTTAATAAGTCAAATCTTCAGGTAGTCGAAAAGCATAAAAATCCACATAACCTGGCAACCGTAATTATAACAAGTTCTGCTATACCTGGTGTTAATGGCACAGGAGGGCCATTTGACAAGGGTCTTGAAGGATCTGCAGAAGTTCAACAAGTTGGAGAAAGAGAAAATGGCAATAAAAACAGCAAAGTAACCACAGAGAAGCCTGGAGTAATGGAGGAACTGGAAAAAGTTTGGTGTTTGTGGACCCAGGGTGCATAGAGACAGGAACGGCAGGAAATGAAGGGAGACAGAGATTCAGGGTGATATTATGAGGGGGCTTGTTCACCTCAATTAGGAGTGGAGGGCAGACTGGTGTAAAGTGCAGAATAGGGGTTGGTTCAAATCAGAGCTCTGCTGCTTACTAGCTGTGTGGGTAAATTAATTCTATGCTTCAGGTCTTCGTTTTCTCATCTATAAAATTAGGATAATAAAACCTACTTTGGAGAGTTCTTCTGAAAAGAATTTGATACAGCAAATGTGAAAGTGCTTAGCTGCTCCCGGCACATAAAAATCACCCAGAACATTTTGAGGCAGCCTGATTTTATGCTGAAGGCAATGGGAAGCCACTGAAGGTTTTAGCACGTAAGATTAGGATACTAATAACCATAGCAGGGGTGTAGAAGCTAGATTTGAAGAGGATGAGAGTGGAGACAGGAAAATGAAGTAGGAATCTATGAAAATGATGGGGCCTCAACTAAGTCTGTGACAATGTTGTTGCAGAGAAAGGGGATGGGGGTAAATTTTGGAAGGAATGTCTACAGACCTAATGACCAACTAGATATATGGTATGAAGGAAGGAGTAGATGGGAATTCCCTGGACTCCACGCTTTCACTGCCGAGGACCAGAGTTCAATCCCTGGTTGGGGAACTAAGATCCCACAAACTGTGCCATGCGGCGTGGCCAGAAAAAAAAAAACGAGAAAGTAGAGAAGGACCCTAGATTTGTCACTTGGTCCTCTGGGATAGATGCCAATGTCATTCATTTAAGTGGGGAACACAGCCAAGTCCAGATTTGAGGAGTAATGAGTTCAAGATTTGACACTGAATTTGATGAACATGTAAAGCATTTTTTTTTTAGCAAATATTTTTGACAGCTAATATAAAGGTAATAAAGGATAGACACAGTTCTTGACCTCCAGGGAGCAAATAGTCCCAGGTATGCGGGGGCACAGAGGAAGCCCCTAATTACCGTAGGGGACAGAAGGGGACTGTCAAAGAAGTCTTCCCAGTGCATGTAACATGGAAATTGAGGGTGAGGACAGAGTTAATATTACAGATGCGGTGTTCAGGGAAAACATGAAGCGGGGGGAAGGTTCGGAAGTCATCTGTAACCAGATGTGCCAGTTACGGGAGAGTCTGAAGTCAGCCAGAGAGAAAACAAAGACCAAGGATAAAGAGAATTCCCAAGAACAGCATTCAAGTGAAAGATGGAGGAGGAGGAACCATTGACAGATATTGCTTAGGAAGGTGTGAGGAAGTGAGCAAAACATCAGAAGCAAGCATTGCTGCAGAGGGCATCTCTGACATGGGGCACAGTCCTGCCACAGAGAGTGGAAGATTCAAGAAGGAATGAGACTGAAAAGGACTGAGGGCAAGATGAACCTCATGGTGACCTTACCAACAGGAAAAACTAGCAACAGGGGTGTGAAGAAGGGGCTAGTAGATACAGATTTCTTTTAGTTGATATTTGAAGAAGAGTGAATGGTAATTACTTCAGGGGTGATCAGGGTCAAGGGATACCACCCAGAATGATGGCTTGGCTATGTCTGTAGGCCAGAGGGAAATGCTTAAAGGCATGTGAGAGAGAGAGGGAGAGAGAGAGACGCTAATGAAGAAAGGTCCCAGAAGAAGAAGAAGGAAGCTTGTGAAAATGACTATACTACCCAAAGCAATCTACAGATTTAATTCAATACCTATCAAATTACCAATGGCATTTTTCACAGAACTAGAACAAAACATCTTAAAATTTGTATGGAGACACAAAAGACCCCGAATAGCCAAAGCAATCTAGAGAAAAAAAATGGAGCTGGAGGAATCAGACTCCCTGACTTCAGACTATACTACAAAGCTACAGTAATCAAGACAATATGGCACTGGCATAAAAACAGAAATATAGAACAATGGAACAGGATAGAAAGCCCAGAGATAAACCCATGCACCTATGGTCAACTAATCTATGACAAAGGAGGCAAGGATATACAATGGAGAAAAGACAGTCTCTTCAATAAGTGGTGCTGGAAAAATTGAACAGCTACATGTAAAAGAATGAAATTAGAACACTCCCTAACACCATACACAAAAATAAACTCAAAATGGATTAAAGACCTAAATGTAAGACCGGACACTATAAAACTCTTAGAGGAAAACATAGGAAGAACATTCTTTGACATAAATCACAGCAAGATCTTTTTTGACCCACCTCCTAGAGTAATGGAAATAAAAACAAAAATAAACAAATGGGACCTAATGAAACTTCAAAGCTTTCGCACAGCAAAGGAAACCATAAACAAGACGAAAAGACAACCCTCAGAATGGGAGAAAATATTTGCAAATGAATCAATGGACAAAAGATTAATCTCCAAAATATACAAACAGCTCATGCAGCTCAATATCAAAAAAACAAACAACCCAATCCAAAAATGGGCAGAAGACCTAAATAGACATTTCTCCAAAGAAGACACACAGATGGCCAAGAGGCACATGAAAAGCTGCTCAACATCACTAGTTATTAGAGAAATGCAAATCAAAACTACAATGAGGTATCACCTCACACTAGTTAGAATGGGCATCATCAGAAAATCTACAAACAATAAATGCTGGAGAGGGCGTGGAAAAGGGAACCCTCTTGCACTGCTGGTGGGAATGTAAACTGATACAGCCACTATGGAGACAGTATGGAGGTTCCTTAAAAAACTAAAAATAGAATTACCATATGACCCAGCAATCCCACTACTGGGCATATACCCAGAGAAAACCATAATTCAAAAAGACACATGCACCCCAATGTTCATTGCAGCACTGTTTACAATAGCTAGGTCATGGAAGCAACCTAAATGTCCATCAACAAATGGATAAAGAAGATGTGGTACATATATACAATGGAATATTACCCAGCCATAAAAAGGAACAAAATTGGGTCATTTGTAAAGATGTGGATGTACTTAGAGACTGTCATACAGAGTGAAGTAAGAAAGAGAAAAACAAATATTGTATATTAATGCATATATGTGGAATCTAGAAAAATGGTACAGATGAACCAGTTTGCAAGGCAGAAATAGAGAACAGAAATAGAGAACAAACGTATGGACACCAAGGGGGGAAAGGGGGGTGGTGGGATGAATTGGGAGATTGGGTTTGACATATATACACTAATATGTATAAAACAGATAACTAATGAGAACCTGCTGTATAGCACATGGAACTCCACTTCGCTGTACAGTAGAAACTAACACAACATTGTAAAACAATTATACCCCAATAAAAAAAAAGTCAAAAAAAAAAAAAAAAGGAGGAAGAGATGGAGTCAGGCAAATGGGTGGAAGGATGGGTCAAGGCAAAGAAGAATGTCCCCTCTTCTGATGAGAAGGAGTAAAGGTGAGGCTAGGTAAGCTAAGTGACAGGGTGAGCAAGAGAGTGGAGAGGAGAAAAAAAAAATCCAGGAGTCCGTTATGTTCTCTGTGAATTAGGGAACAGCGAGGAGGAATGGAGTATGGAGTTGGGGAAAGTAGTAATGATGGAAAGAGCTGCAGTGGGTGGTTAGAAAGGGCGCTAATTACAGATACAAATGACTACCTATAAAATAGATAAACAACAAGGTCCTACTGTAGAGCAAAGGGAACTATATTCAATATCCTGTGATAAACCATAATGGAAAAGAATATGAAAAATAATATATATATGTATATGTATAACTGAATCACTTTGCTATACACCTGAAACTAATATAACATTGTAAACCAACTGTACTTCAATCAATCAATCAATAAAATAAGTTTTTTTTTTAAGGATGCTAATTAGATCCAAGGGAAAGGATGGGTAGAGGGAGGGCATAGCACCTAAAGGCAAGGATCAGCTTGTCTCCAATGGCACAGCTCAGTCCCTGAGCAGGGCTGGGGAAGAGTGGGTACTGGTTACATGAGAGCCTCAGAAGGGGAGGTGGTGGTATAGTTGAAGATGTGAAAGGCTGAACAGCGGGTTTAGAAAAGTAAAGGAATGAGAAGTGGAAGGAAAGGAAAAGATTTTGTGTTGAGTCTTATACCTTGGTCTGAAAAGAAGTGTCATTAAGTTTCCAATGGGCATCAATTACTGGCGAACACCAAGGCCATTGGCCCCAACCCTGCCTGCCTCCATAGATGTCTCTCAGCAATTATCTCTTCTCTCTGTTGTACTTTTACCCTCTCATTCTTCCTTCCATCGACGTCATTTAAAAATACTCTAGTTTCGGGCTTCCCTAGTGGCGCAGTGGTTAAGAATCTGCCTGCCAATGCAGGGGACACGGGTTCGAGCCCTGGTCTGGGAAGATCCCACATGCCGCGGAGCAACTGGGCCCGTGAGCCACAACTACTGAGCCTGCGCGTCTGGAGCCTGTGCTCCGCAACGGGAGAGGCCGCAATGGTGAGAGGCCCGCGCACCGCGATGAAGAGCGGCCCCCGCTCGCCGCAACTGGAGAAAGCCCTCGCACAGAAACGAAGACCTAACACAGCCAAAAATAAATAAATAAATTAATTAATTAAAAAAAAAAACACTCTAGTTTCATCTTTTAAAAAATTCCTTCCTCAACCCCATGTCCCCCTCCAACTACTCCCCGACCTCTCCTTGGCCATCCGCAGCCAAACTTCCAGAAAGTTGCACATGCCCACTGTCTCCACGTCTGCATTCACCCCCCTTCTCAACTGCTTCCACGTTCCAGTAAATGACCCTCATTAATTACCAGGGTCATTTTACTTGCCAAAGCTAATTTTCCAATCCTCCCTTTTTAGCCTTTTGCACACCTGGCCTCTGGGCAGCACTGGGCACGCTGAATGATTCCTTTCTTTTTGAAACTCTTGCCTGGCTTCTGTGATAGCCACTCTCTCTCCTGCTTTCCCCCTGCTCTACCGCTGTTGTCATTTTCATTTGAATGTCAGTCTTCACTTCTCTCTGCTTAATCTCTCCCACCTTCAACCTTCTCAAAGGCCACAGCTTTTATTGCCTAACCATCTCTTGAATTCATCCATCCCCTTCATCCCCGTGTCACTGCCCTCCTTCTGTTTCAGGACTTTATATTTCCCCTAGTTTATACAAGAAATCTTTTAACTGGCCTCTCTGGCTCTGGATTTTCCTCCCTCCTGTTCATCTTTTTTCTGAAACAGGAATCCAATCCTGCCCCAACGTTCAAAGCTCCCCATCCGCTCAGAAGGCAACTCAAACCCCTTGGCATGAATTACACTCCTCCAAGATGTGCCCTGCTTCTCACCACCCCAGTTCCCACAACTCCTTCCGGCCAGAGCAAGTCATGTGCCCTCTCCATTCTCTTGCTCTGGCTGGTCCACCTCCCCTTCACCCGTTCCTGCTAACGCTGACCTTGCTTCCAGGAGTCACCTCGGTGCCCTTCCTCCAGCCTTCCCCGATCCTTTACAGTCCAGGCTGGCTGTGCGACCACCTGCCCCCATGGCAAGCGACGCTGCCCTGCTTCCTGATGCTGATCACGCCTGGGATATAATCTCGGACGACTGTCCCCTCTCAGAAGGAAATTCATGTTTACAAATTTATAAATTCATGTATTCAGCCACAGCTGGAATACAGATTCAGCTGTCATTTGATTATTAAAATTTAAACATAAAAGCTACCGAATCCCATAACTGACAGCATTTAGCCCATGGAGACGGCAAGAGGTCAGCCTACCCAAATTCCATCCCATTTTCAACTTGCTTTTAATTGCATCCTGGACTGAAAAGGGGAACATGTGGCTTATCCAGAGGCTTCTGAGCTGCCCCTTTCCTCTCTTCCGGTTCTGTTTACTCCTCCCTCACACCCCAGACTCCCCCCTCTTCCTGCCCCAACACAAATTCTCACCACGTGGTCTCACCAGATCCCACCTCCTGCTCTAGCCATACCAAATCACAGAGTTCCACGGGCGTAGCTTACACTTTACGCATTCACACACTGTATGCAGCTCTTCCACCCTCCTACCCACCTGGAAAAATCACTTCAAGCGAAGGAGTGTGAAATCGGTGTGGAAGCATTTGTGAAGCCTTTTTCTAGAACCTTCCAGGTAAAGCCAGGCATCTCTTCTCTATGTACGTACTTCTATTACAGTCCCTATCATACTGCCCTATGGTTTTTGTCTCTCCCTCCAGACTTGATCTCCTCCACAGCAAGGCTGCGTGTGTGTATGTGTGTGTGTGAGATGTGTGTATATAACATTTTTGTATCTCAGCAGTGCCTGGCACTAAAAGGCATCTGATGAACATTGCTGAATTAATTGATTTAGTGGAGGATATTGGAAACAAACTGGTAAATATCAGCTCTCATTTTATTCAACAACTCCTGATCTGCTTTCCAACTGACAAAGCACTTTGACGTACATTATTTCATTCTGTCCACACAGTAAGCCTGTGAGACTCAGGAAGGAGGATGAGGAACCAGCCCAAGTGGCCATAGTGTCAGAAATGGAACAGGAACCCAGGGTTCTAGATTTTTCCTGATCAATACCAAATTATACCTACACTCAACATCTGGGTAGAGGCCCAGTGCATATAAAGAAAAAAAGAAAAGAAAAGAGACAGGATAAAAAAAAGATGATCAAACAAACTACAGATTTGCTATATTTGTCTAGAACAGAGCTGTCGAATAAAAATATAATGTGAGTCATATATATAATTTTAAACTTTACAGTTTATAGTTGAACTTATAGCCTTGTTAAAAAGGTAGAAGAAACAGGTGAAATTAATTTTAATAATATATTTTATTTATCCCAATAGCTATTCAAAATAGTATCATTTAAATGGGTAATAATCCACATTAAAAATCATTAGTGAGATATTTCACATTTCTTACGGTACCTAAGTCTTTGAAACCCAGTGTGTATTTTTCGCTTAGAGCACATCTCAATTTGGGGGCTGAAATTTCATGGGAGATGCTTGATATGCGTTTAGATTTCATAAAATTTGCAAATAAAAAGGTAGATTCACGTATTCAAGTTATTCAAAATATACATAAAAGTTTTTCAGTAACTGAAACAAATATCAGTATTTTTATACTGAAATTTAAAAATTAAAATTAAACATAATTTAAAGTTCAGTTTCTCAGTTGCACTAGACACAAGTGTTCAGCAGCCACGCATGGCTGCTGGCTACCACGGGGCACTGCGGCTCCAGAAAGCCGAGGCAGCATTTAATCGAAATACTTAAACCCACACAGGGTATAACCAGCCACTCAGGGGGCGATGTTTCTTTCTAACTAATGGCTTTCTGCTTCAATTTCCTTGAACTGCCCCCAGAGAAGACTAGGCTCATCCGACTCATCTTTCCCAGCGACAGTACTGACTGAGTAGTTTAAGGAGCATTTACATAAACTGAGATGGTTCCCTTGCAGGTTATTAAGCGAAACTAGGAAGCTGAGATTTCTTTTTTAACCTTAGAATTTGATGCCAAGAAAGTTAAACTTGTCAGTTCTGTAGACTCTCGTTATCTCTGTAAGAATGGCATTTGCACCCTCATCACTGAAAATAGGACGAAGCACAAGAAAATGACATCATGTTGTGAAAACCTGTGATGGATTCAGTGATCACAGAAGACATCTCCCAACTCTGACCGATCATGGTATACATTTGTTCACAAAATAGTTCTTGGAAGTAACTTTATCTAAAACCTAAGAATACCCAGAACTGCAAAATCAGGTTGAAATCTGAATCTAAATCACCTGTGCTCTGGATATGAGGCTAGCGTGACTGAGGAACTGAATTTTTAACTTTATCTAATTTTAATTAATTTTCATTTAAAAATTAATACTCGATTCAGTTCGCGGAAAACATTTTTGTTTATTTGGAATAATCGAGGATGTAAATCCACGTTTTCGTCTATAAATTTTATGAACTATTAACTACATTCTCATTCTCTGAGTCACTCAAAGAGTATTTTTATTTTTAAGTGCGCCGGCCCCGTGCTGAGCGCTGGGAAGAGATCAGAGACCGAAAGGTAGTACTGTCTCTGGGTTGTGGGGTCTCCAGCAAGGCAGACTGACCATCACAGAAAAGGGTTTTGAGAGCTAAGAAAGCACAAAGCAGGAGCCCCTGACCTGGGTGTGGAGGGCAGGAACTGCCATGGTCCTGCGGCATTAGATGCCCCAGGAAATCTTGATCTTCGTGATATCAAAAGAATTTCCTGCTCTAAATACAGATTTCCTGGATATACAAACCCAGTTCATTCATATACAGAAAAATGAACATAAACCAACATCTGATCTGAAAATAAGGCTGCTCATTTTTAATAATATCATTTTTCCACAAGCACATCTTCGGACTCCCTGTGTCATATGATGTTTCAGTTCCTTACAGTCAACAAGGTAGATACTCAGTTATCCCAAATAAAAGAAAACATGAATTTGTTTTCAAGATGGAATCCTTTTTCATTACTAAAGAGATAATCCTGAGTAACGGGAGAGATTAAATACAGAAACTGACTTTTCTCTACATCATAAGACAAGGGGGACACAGGGTTATTTCACCAGTTATGCTGATATTTCCATTGAAAAGAGTCATTCATCAATGTAAAAAAGTTACAGTACCTTTTGAATGGTTTTATGATCCTTTTCTGCCATCTCTTTCAGACTTATAATTTCATCTTCTGTAAACAAAAGGAGACAGAGGCCAACCATGAAATTACAAGCTTATGGCCCTGTATTCAATCTGCCTGCTTCAGGGCAGGCTGTACACTGCTGGCAGGCATGGTGGACGCAAGTCCTAGCAGGACTGTGACCTTCACAACTGCCCTTGACATTCACAGCCTTCTTCCTGCTGTTCAGATGGCTGGTCAGATAGGGATTAAGAACTAAATTCAAGATCCAAGTGTGGCTGAGGGTTGAAAGCTTTTCATCGATACTAGCAAGAGACATTTTTGCTGTTAGTCACAGCCAATACAGACGGCTTTAGCAGGTGGTACTTTATGACTCAGTAAGAACTACCAAAACCTGAAAAAGCATTACTATACCACATCAGAAGAGAAACGAAACTACACTGGCGTGGTATAATTTTACATTCAAGGAATATTGTCCTGTATCTGATTTTATCAATGTTTTGCTGTGAATTTTGAATTGCCTACTCATAGCTTTTCATACTGCAGATTAAGGGCATCATCGTGTGACTAACATAAATAGAAAGATAGCAGTACGTGTAAAGACTTTAAAGCAATCTAACTTGGTGACTTAAATGCAATGTTTACCAATGTTTATAGATATAAAAAAGAGGGTATAAAGTCTACAAATGGAAATTTGTACTTAAAATTTGTACCAAAAATTGCAGATAATGTAGTAAGTAGTAGCATATTTTTCTGAAGGGCCAACTCTGTTTCTCCACAAAGCACACCCCAATATATATGCTTAAATATTAAAATGTTAATAAATTTTAGATAATTGATTAAACACATGAAACAGAATTCAGCACAAGTTTCTATCTGTTTATAATATTTCTAAGTGATATAGAATACTGATTAGCACATTTTTTTCAGAGGCCAATGCTTGGCTTAAAAAACAACCACCCTGAGTTAAAAAAGGCATGGCTAAGGGAGTATGACCAATTTCTGTCTCAAGAAAAGAATGAAAATCAAAAGTGGCTAACAAACTGATGTTTTAAATGTAAGTAGTCAAACAAACATATGTTTAGAAAAGACAAGCATGGCTATGAATTTTATAAAGTGCCCAATGTACAGAGTTTTCTCAAAAATGACTTTAAAATGTTACCTAATACTGAATTTTCTTTTAGATTGAGCTGGATTTCTTCTTCGAGCTCTGAAATAACTTGAAGCAGTCTCTCATTTTCCACTTTGTACTCCAAATTTTCCTTTTCCAGAGCTGTTCTTAGAGGGCTGCCGTCTTTGATAAAAGAGTCCTAAAAGATGGAGAATTCCATATTTCTAAGCAGGGAGCCAAGGACTTAAATATGCAACACAAGACAATACAGATACAGAAGAGCTATCATATAATTTTCTGAATTCTATTACACACTTATAATATGAATAGTAAAAAGGAAGGAGACTAAATAGAGCTTGCTGGGAGAAAGGCTGCAGTACATTCTGTACAAAGACCACAGCACATGGGGACAGTTTATTGACAGGAATAATGCATATCATACTGTTTGTGTGCCCTCATCATTCAGGTCAATTCATTATGGAGGCAGCTGGGGCCCCTCCACCCACACTTCCCTCTGTGTGTGTCTGAAGTGCTGTCCGCCCGTAACCAGGCAGGCTGGGGAGACCGCGGATGGGCAGCAGCCAGGGGGTGGGGGGGTGGGGGGAGGGCAGCAGCGCCGGGGGGGGGGGGGGGGGGCGGGGCAAAGCGCACGGCCAAGGAGGGGGGCTTGTCGCCTTTGTGGCATTCCCCAGTGTCAGTGCTGCCAGTGTCATGAGGAGCACATCACATGTCAAAGTGGTGACGTTTTCAGGCTGGGAGCCGCATGGAGTCCATCAGGCACACGGATAGCCACACAGTTGGTTTTCTGCTTGGTGAAGGAGCCACCCAGAGGCAATTCATATTCTGAACATTAACGTGGCTTTGCATGCCTGTCACACTGGGACTGTGCAGGCGTTTAATGCTATTGAGGACTTCGGTTTAAATCTCTATGCAAACAGTGATTACCTTGTAAGAAGGTTTCAGGATAACTTACAACAAAAGACTTTAAAGTTATAGTTTTAGTAAAGCAAACTCATTTACATTTTTATTATGTGCGTCTTTTGTTTAAATCTTGCCGTGTCCATTATGGGAGAAGCTTTTTCTTACGCAGTAGAAGCTTATTGGGACAGCTAGTCTTCTTTTCTTCTTCTTCTTCTTGTTTGTTTCAAAGCTTTTGAAAGCATCTGAATATGCTTGCTTATGGCTGTCTAGATTTTATTGCTGCACTTTTTTTTTGGAATTAAGATGTAATGAATTGGAGAAGCTGGTGCAGAACTTTATACTTCATGATGATAAAATATTAAACTGATTATGCAATCTCAAAATATTAAAGAGTATGCTTGAAAGTCATTGTATTGTTACACGAAAAGAGAGAAGCGTCTACATGCCTTCCTTCAAAATTAATAGACACTAGAAATACTTTTGAACTTTAAATTAATCTTCAGATGAATTATAAGCTATTCTTTTTGTAGCAATGCCATGATTGCAAATACACAAGAATAAATTCTCCTCTCAAAAATAAAACCATTCCTCCCAATATAACTGGTGTCCTTTTGAAACTATACTTTTATTTAACTTTAGAGATATCTGAAAGTAAATTATTAAAAATGTTTTCCTCTGTGGTCATAACGGTTCAAAAGAAAAATAAGTGGGTACAATGTTTTATAGTACATGAATAAATCCTTGAAAAACAACAAGTGACTTACTAATGAAGTTAGTTATATCAGAGTTAATATTTAAAATAATGTTAAATTTTGCACTAAGCCCAATTATGAATCCTCATGATTTTGAGTCACCATTCCATTTAAATTATTTAACTCCAATTCATTCTTAAATAACAAATCTAATAGCTAATAGACAACACTGTTTTCTTAATAAAGAATCCCAGTCATTAATTTCTTGTCCCACATGGTTCAACTTGAGAACATCACAGAAAGTATTTCTAGACTAAAAAAGCTTTCTTAAAGACAAACAACATTTGCCTTAATAGGCTTAAGCATACATTTCCTAACAGTGGCAGAAAATGAACACCCACTGTGGATTACGTGAGCACCCATTATTATAAACTAAATGAGAACTATTTGAATTAATCAGATGAAGTGCAAAATTTACTAGTGGTAGCAGCTAACACCTAAGTGGGTTTTCTAAAAATCTGGTAGAAAAGCAGGAAACAAGGAAACACCTCCAACTCGAGGGGTTTTTTCCTCCACAAATCCATCGACAGCCCCTGTTCCTGAGAGGTTAACCTTTAGCTCTGTCCCCACCATCTGTCAGCTGCAGGAACTGCAAGTAATTAACTATTCAGATTCTCACAGCAATGAGGACACTCATTAGCAAAATGAACAAAGGGATAGTTCTGGGCGGCTACGGTCATCTGTTACACTCTGAGTGGCAGGTTTTGTGGTGGTGTTCCTTCTACCATCTGCCCACACCACTAGCTTAAACCATGAGACTTCTTTAAAACAAACTGCGTTAACAAACCAAAGTTAAGAAGGATGGAGATCATTAAAAGGTGGTTAACTAGTTAAAGCTATTAAAAGCCACATTATAGCCTAAGACAGCCTGTGTGCGATCCATAGTCACTCTGGCAATTTAAATTTATAAAGTAACTTGACAATTTAGAGTTTTTCTATCGTGTAGTGAAAGCTAGGACTTCAAGTGGTGGCTCACATGTTATTTCTCTTGTGAGCCAAGATGTGCAGTATCACTGTTCCCAGGTTTCAGAATCCCAAGCTGAGTCATGAAAGAAGCATTTCTGAAAACAGGTGTACTCCGGAGCCTTGCCACTCAAAATGTGGTCCAAGGACCAAGAGCCTCAGCATCACATGGGAGCTTTTTGAAAATGCAGAATCTCCAGCCCCAGCCCAGAATCTGTATCTTAACAAGAGCTGCAGGTGACCCACACACACAATAACACAGTAAAGGCTGAGAAGCAGTGTTTGGAGCGCCGCAGGTGCCTTCCCAGCAGTCTCCCTCCTGCCATATTGACGTCTCAGTCCTGCAGGCTCCACGTACAGTACTTGGACATCTCAATGTGGTGCTGCGGGTGGAGTGGGCTTCTGCTGCATGCCCATGCTGCATGACAGTCACGGAGAAGAGCAGGTGCTTTCCAAGTGAGTGACAACCAGGAAAGCGGCACACTGGGGCAGTGCAGCCCTGCAGAGCTGCCACTCTTGAATGACAGCTCTGTTTCAGAACCGTCAGCAACAAACAGTTACGTTCACCTATTGGTGGGGGTAAGGGGATGTGGGTGTGATAGTTGCATAGCTCATCCATGCTGGGGTAAGAAAGAAAAATGAAAAATCTTTTCAAAACAACTCCAATTGCAATGAAAGCACACATGCATGTGCCTGGGCACACAGACACACAGGCACACATACCTCGACAGGCTAGTTTCTTTAGCAATTCTCAAGTGGATTTATCAGCGTACTGCATGGCAACCTGATAACTACAGCAGTGTGCCATTAAGTCATTGCAGGTTTTTACAGAACCTGAAAAGACACTCAGCCCTTGAATGTAGTTGGTCTGGGGTGGGGAGGGGTGGGAATTCAACATTAAGGGTGTTCTGACCTGGAGAGATGAGGCTTCTGGAACTTGAAGAGATTCCTTTTTCTGATTTCCATCTTGTCATAAATATAAGTTAAACCAGCTGTTTATTAAACCTTCCCTTTCCTGTCATATTCTTAGATTTCATTCTACAACAGTCCTAGAGAGGGATTATGACTATTAACTATAGAGCGATTTATATAATTGGACTATGAGAAAGAACTAACTAGAGCGTTTCCTCACTGTTTATTCAGTTTGCTTATTTCAAGCTTTTTGCAAGTTTGTTCCATTGCTGCATTGAAATTTTCTAATTGTATCTCCAAATCTAATTTCAGATACTTGCTGTCGCCAGTTTTTTACACCACTAGAGGGAGCAGTCGTATTAGATGAAATTTCAAATTTAAAAGGTAAATCACCTAGAACTTGAGTGCCATGGAGCTCTAGGAAAGCTAGTTCTTAGAGGATCTTTAAAAAGAAATTTCAGACGTTTATTTTATATAACCCGTGGTCTGCTTTTGCAGTGTTCATGTCCGTCCTCCCAAATGTACACTAGCCCTGCTCTGCGTTCTCCTCAGTCAGCCTGGCGCTTTGCTGGGGTCCTAAGGAGCTGGGAAAAATGTATACACCCAGTTCATCAGAAGTCTTACTTTCCTCAAATCTTAAGGTGTTTACAGAAATACTGATGTGGTGTCCTCGGGGACAAACTACAGCGAAACAACCAAGGTCTTCAGGATGCCACCCGAGCCAGAGAACGCCTTCTTATACAAGAGCGGGGTGCTGCCTCCCACTTCCTGTGGTCCTCACCAAGCCCTGCCCACGCTCATCCTCTATACCCAGGCCGTCCAGACAGACCAGTTAACGGACTGAGGACGCTCAGAGGTGTAAACACGCCATGAAAGACCTCGTGTTTTACTGGAAGAAGCTCAATTACCGAATTGGGATGTTCTCAACAGTGCATTTCATGGAAATGTAAACCAGATGGTCATAAGGACTTGTGTATTTCCTCATAATGATAACTAGAATTTATACGCACGTCTTTCTTCAAAGAACTCACAGCATTTCAGATCCACTACAACAGGTATCCTCCTCATAACTCTGTTGGCTAGGCAGGTATCACCTCCCATTTCACAAATGGGAAACAAATGGATCAAAATTGCCTTGCTAACTGATGCTGGACATTGTTAGCCAAGGCAGGATTAAAAGCCAAAACTGTTAGTCTTTTTTTAGCCTTTTCTATTAAATTATTTTCTCCAAAAAATAAGAGTAAATATAGACCCAAGACAAGAAAAGTAAATGCAAAAATTGGATGTGCCTCTCCCTCCAAGGCAATCAGAACATGTAAAAAGAAATAATATTCAATTTTATTAGGTCTATGATAATAATACTTAATACCACATTGCTTAGAAGATGCTCTGGTTTTTTTAGAACATAGAGAATTCTAATAGATTAAACAAAGCATTCCTTCCCCAGTTCGTAAATAAAGTCCTTTAGAATGGCGCAAGTTCAATTCCTTATCTTTTCTAACTTTGGGGTTTTAAGTAAGAATACTAGTGTGGGACTTAGATAAACCAAGGACTGCACTTAAAGGGCCCAGCAACTTGCAAGTATTTCTTCCTGGTGTTAACACTTTGATGTATAACTTCTCAGGCTTTTTCCATACATATACATGCATGTGTCGATACTTATGTGTATCTATACACAGGTATTAATATACACTATATATTAATTATAACATACATTATAATGATATACCTATAGACCGTAATACCATTAGAATATAATGTATATATAATATATATACATTATATAAAAGTATATATATATATATATAGCGCAACTTTAATTCTTACTCTATACAGAGGATAAAGCTCCTCCTCCTCATGCGGGCCTTCGGATTCATCTAGACCTCGGTTCTCATGCCACGTCAGCATTTACCAGCTGCACCCGGGATGTAAGTCTGCCTCCTTATCGGTAAACTGAGCTGTGGTGTGAGGAGGTACCCCTGCCAGTTGACACTCCACAGGTTGTGATTCTCTGGCCTCCCTGCTTGCCTCTCCTACTCAAACAATCCACTTCTTGCTCTTAGAACCTAATACGAAAACCCCTCTATGGCTCTGGGTTGTGGCTGGGCAGTACAGCCGGCAGCTCAGAGCTGATCTGAGATGAAAATAAACTCGCCTCTAGGGTCCACACTTTCCAGATCCTTCACATTCACCTCCTTGACAGGCAGTTAAGCTCTCCTTTCTGCTTTATCTCGCTTCGCATTTTTTGTTCTCGTCAGTGCTTTGAGCAGTAAAGCAGCTCCTGGCTCCTACTGCAACGGGGAGAAGAGGGCGAAAACCCTCTGAGAATTTTCCTTCTTGACATTTCCACTTAAGGTCATCCTGTTCCAAGTTGGTTTCTTGGAAGCCTCTGACTTGAGATTGTTTTGTGTCTTTCAAATTATCTGGACTGCAAAAAAGGGTGGGACTCTTCCAAGTTAAAACAAAAATCTATTTACGTTCTCTTCTAGGGTGGGGAAATTTTTGTAGTGGGAGATAGGTTATTTTATTTCTATTACAAATAAAAATTGAGAACAATTATATTGCTCCTATTTATAATTATTATGGGTTTTCTACACTGTGGTGTCAAGCAGAAAAGGGTTGGACTGGCTTATGTTGTGGAGAGATACCCAAGATACATGCATTGTAATCCCTTTATTCCGACCCCAAGCTTTTAGACAGTTGTAACTTCATTTATATGTATTAAAATGAATTACTCTTTGCTGTGAAACTTACAACTTTTTGAGATCCAAATTCTTCATATTGGTCCAGTTCTTCTCTTAATTCCTTAATGAGTTCTTCTTTCTCCTTCAGTTTTTTTAACAAAATATTCATTTTGACAGTCCTTGCGTCATGCACAGATGTCTTCTCTTCTTCCACCTCAAAGAATTGCTGGCGGGAAAAAGCAGCATTAAAAGTCAGACACTATGCTAGCACCAGCAGAAACCATTTCATGTTTTATTCAAGCTCCTGTCTTGTAAAGTTATTTTATTTTTGCAACTTGCACACAAGTTTTAGTAAATAACTACGTTTATATTGAACAATACACTAAAGTGTCATGGTATACAGCACAGTATTATTCTATGAGGCAAAGCATGAGTCTGACTGCATCAGCCATGCCAGTAATAATAATAATAATAATAGTAAACCTTAATAGTAAATCCACATCATGATTGTGAATGTCCTACCTCAATCTTCCTCTAGAAAGGAAGCCAGCAAAAATTTTGACTATGTAAGAAAGGAAATGTACTTCAGTGGTGCAACTAATTCCCTCAGTGGTTTGGAATGGAGATGTGAAAAAAAGAAGAACCATTTCTTGACAGCCTATTTTAAGCATCGAGGTGCTAACCTATTGGCAGTCATTACTCTGAAGAGTTGTATCACAAAACCAAAACAAGGAAAAATGCTTTAAAAATGATGCCGTTCTTTACTGCCAACGTATAAAAATCTCATTTTCAACACAGACATGCAAAAGCATTTTGTCCATATTGGACTCTTTTGGGAATTACAGAAGAATTATTTTATTTTTATCATTTATTTGTTACTAATACGTTTGGACACATGGACATACAGGAAATATAGTAAAACCTAACCATATCTGCTAATATATTATATTTCAAAGAGTTAGATTTACAAACTAAAATTGTTCTGTTATATGATGAACACCGGCAGACTGAGAGGAAGAATAATACATCGAGGTAGCATTAAGAGTCAAGCTAAGGACATAACACTGACACAGTCTACACCACACTAATGAAAAACATCAGTAAGTGAATATGCAGTAGAATTAAAAAGAGTGAAAATAGAACAATCCCCATGACAATATTAGCTTTTTAATTGGGAGATTTTAAAGAACAGCACTGAGTATGTAGATCTATTCTTCACATCTACTCTGTTTATGTCTACAGTTCAAACGCTCTGCAGAGACTAAGACAGTTACCCCACTGGTGCTCTGAGTGTAAGTGACAGGGCAGCTCAAATCCAACAGGTCTGAGAGGAGGTTCCCCATCTTCACTCTCCTCCTTTCTACCGCCCCCATTTAACAGCAGCCCATGCCAGAAACCGATTTTCTGTCATTTTAAGGACCCCCTCCCCCCTCACCTCACCAAATCCGTTCAACCCACCCCTAAATCACTCCTGAGCCCACCCTCCCCTTCCCTGTTCCCCCGCCTTCATGTTACCACCAAATCCGGGGTCCGCTCGCCCGCACGCAGCAAAGCCAATCTACTGACACCCTGTTGCGGTGCCGTGTGTTTATTGCAAGGCGCCGAGCCGGAAGTCCGGGACAGCTAATGCTCAAAAAACCCGAACTCCCTGATGGGTTTCAGCAAAATATTTTTAAAGGCCAGGATGTGTGATCAGCTCGTGCACCATTCTCAGAGTGGCTGACGGTGAGGTAGCGGGGCGGTGTCACAGGGGTTAATATTATCAGTCCTTAGTCTCCAGGCGGCCTGCGGGCTGGGTGCTCATGGTCATCAAGTGGTTAACATCTTCCATTTGGTGGAGGTTTTAGCATCTGTGAAACAACTCAGGAAATGTGCATCAGATACTGTTACCTGGGTACTTCAGAGAGGAGCTATAGCAGGGGACCTGGGGGAGGGCTCTGTCCCGGGAAGGCCCCCTAGGGTCCTGCTCAGTTACAGTCGGATCCTTGTCTTCACCTGGACTATTGTACTAGCCCTTAACTCACCTCCCTGACTCTTCTTTTGTCCTCTCCAACCAATCTCCACCCCGTGGCCAAACCGATCTTTCTAAAATGCAACTCGCCCCGTCCCCACAGGCTAAAGTCCAAATCCCTTAGCACAATGGACAAAATAGCACCCCTGTTGCTCTGCTGCTGGCTTACCTGGCCCCTGACTCGTGCCAGCCTTCTGTCCCCTTCCCCCACCAGGCTGGGCATTTAATCAGTGCTGATACTCAGCAGGCAATTTCTCAGAAGCACCGTGGGACCGCAGGTCTCCGTGCACTTGGAATTTCTAGGCCACCTAATAAGCTCTTACTTGTCAATCTCCTGAATGGCATTAGAATAGGTTAGCCTGGGCCTGAAGGCCAGCTCTGTCACTTAGTAGCTTTGTGAGCTTGAACAAGTTTCTTAAATCCTGTGTCTCAGTTTTATCATCTGTAAAATGGGACAAACAATAACACTACCTGAATTGTTGTGAGAATTAAATAAGATAATGCATGTAAACAATTTTGGACAGTGTTTACAGTGCCGTCAGCTCCCAGTATTATATCTTAGCGTTTATTTTTGTTGTTATTGTTTGTCATCCAAACCCAGATGCCATCTGCTCTGGGAAGCCTTAGCATCCCTCCCCTGCCCACCTGCCTTCCACTGCTCTGTTCTTTCTATATCTTATAAACATTCTTCTTGGGTCCATTTGTTTATTACTTGTTTTTTGCTCACTAATCTTTATGTTCTGAATAGGATGGATTTATTTGTCCTCCTAAAAAATAGCAAAACAAAGATGCTTCGGACAAGCTGGCCAAGTCATCTCCTTTATAACACAGCACAAACCACCTCTGGGAGCTCATTTAAAATCCCACCAGGAACTGGGCTGAGCTGCTGCACACACACGGCATCGCTGGGGCCAACCTGCCTTTAGGATGCACTCGGCCCCTCTGGACTTCAGGGCAGCGGGGGCCACAGTTCGTTAGAAGAAAAAAAGTTTCACTTCTGACGTTTCATAAAGTAATCGTAAGGCCCAAACACATTGGATTCATTTCTCTTCATCTCCAGGAATGTTCCTGATGTTTTACTAGTGTTTATTGAATGAGCTGGGCTCAAGAGGAGGTGAGCAGAAAACAGGGTTTTTTTTTCCCCACCCCTTCAAATCTGATATCCTGTCTCATGTTTCAGTCTCTTAGAAGAACTCTCGGGAAAGTGCCATGACTTTTTTTTTTAACTCTTAGATAGCAACAACAACACAGAAAGAAAGAAAAAGAAAGAAAGAGAGAGAGAGAGGAAGAAAGAAAGAAAGAAAGGAAGGAAGGAAGGAAAGAAAGAAAGAAAGAAGAAAGAGGGAAAGAAGAGAGAGGAAGGGAGGAAGGAAGGAAAGAAAGAAGGAAGGAAGGGCCAAAAAAATTTAAAAACCCCAAAACTCAAACCCCCAAATTCCAATCCACCTGACCAAACCCATCAGAGCTCCTGAACTTTCCCAGTCCCAGCCTCCCTTACACTAGCAGCCTGCAGGGGAGGAGAGGGGTTGAGCCTGGCTTCCTTTTCTAGTATCCAGAGATCTGGTCAAACACCAGCCTAGATGTTGCTGTGAAGGTATTTTTCACGTGAGGTTAACATTTAAATGAATAGACTTTGAGTAAAGCAGATTATCCTCCACACTGTGGGTGGGCCTCATCCAGTCAGCTGAAGGCCTTCAGAGAAAGACTGAGATCCCCAGAGGAAGAGGGAAGAGGCAGATTCTTAACCACTGCACCAACAGGGAAGCCCACCATTCAGAGACTTTTAAAAACAATTTTAGGGCTTCCCTGGCAGCAGAGTGGTTAAGAATCTGCCTGTCAATGCAGGGGACACGGGTTCGAGCCCTGGTCCAGGAAGATCCCACGTGCTGCGGAGCAACTAAGCCCGTGAGCCACAACTACTGAGCCTGCGCCCTAGAGCCCACGAGCCACAACTACTGAGCCCATGTGCCACAACTACTGAAGGCCGCACGCCTAGAGCCCGAGCTCTGCAACAAGAGAACCCACCACAGTGAGAAGCCCGTGCACCACAACAAAGAGTAGCCCCCGCTGGCTGCAACTAGAGAAAAGCCCGCTCGCAGCATCAAAGATCCAACGCAGCTGAAAATAAATAAAATAAATAAAAACAATTTTACTATTTTACCATTTTAACAAACTCATTTTTTAACATGACAGCCTTGAAACAGATTTGGGTAATTCTGAATTGAATCTTCATCTACATTTGAGAAAGTAAAGAAGAGAACAAACCTGAAATGCTTTCCTCGAAACAAGCACTACTACTTGCTATCCATAAAAAGGTTGCAGTTCTGCAAAATGAGCTACGAGTTGTTTGCAAGATCTCTTCAAAGTTACCAAAAAAGACACGTGAGTATTTGATGGGGAAGACATCATGGGAGAATATTTGAAGTCAACTTATAACAATTTTCCATTCCAGTAGATGATGGCTTAGCCAGAGGGGAGAAGACATGAATATCAGGCTTTCCTCCAAATATCTGAGTGAAGACACTCGGAAGAGGAGTTAGTTCCATTTACCTTTCCTTCTGAACACTGATTATAGTCTCACCGAAAAGGAAGGCATTGAGATAAAAACTTAGAGGTTAAAATCTGCATTTTTCTGCAATCCATTTGAGTTTAACTCTAGTCTTTTTTTTGTCTTTTTATAGAAATATAATCAATATGATGCTACACATGAAGCATTTTGCAGAGTGCCTGGGCCATAGTAAATACGTTGCTAAGTGATAACTGCTTTCATTGTCATTAATTATCTGCCTAGGGAAAAGGAGGAAGTTTCCCCAAGCACTGTTACTCACAGATCTTTAACTAATGCCCTGTCACCAATGCCACCTAAGACAAAAGAACTGGAGCCCCAGACTATGTCAGATTCAAGGAGATCAGGTCTGTGCAGAACGATGGAGGTAAAGCTTATGCAGGGCTCTCTCTACTCCTCTGTATCCTTTTCTCAGGGTACACATCCCTCCCCATCCCCCTCTTCTCCTCCAAAGTCCCCCCAACAGTCAGTTCCCTAAGGCCCTCTGACTGGCCCAGATTTTACTCACAGAAGAAAGAATACCCACTAAGAAGGTAATGACTTCATCATTAGCCCCCAGTTAGTAAAGGAGAGGGAGGTGATTTGATTTGAGGAAATGAAATTCTGATGGTTCTATTTCAAGCACTCTGGGCGTGCGGATGTGCCTAAGGCTTTTGAACAATAGGACGTATTCTCCTTTTACTCTGGCACCCTAAGAGAGCTCTTCTACACAAAGAGTCCTGCAAGAACACATCAGCATCCATTCTGTACATATTCATAGGACCTACGATGCACAGTTCTGGGCTAGTCACAAATTATTCTATGTATAAGAGAAGCCTCATCATCCAGTGTAGACAGAGAACAGAATAAAGCTGCCAAGTCTCTCTAAAATTCTCTTTAAAAGACCTGGGAGACCATCATCTAAAGAAGCGTCTAAGTACATGCAGTACGTAAGACACAGGAAGTGAGCGTATTCCAAACTTGAAAGCAAAATTAAACCATGTTCCATGCCAAACGGTCTGAACTGAGAATCACCTCCACCAGGCTGCCAGCCTTCATCTGCACTTCACCTTGATGCCTCTGCAAAGACATGTCTTAGTCTAATTCAGACTCTTCAGTTTTATAAAAGTCACAGGACTCTCTTCTCTGCCAGGAGCTACATGCATCACATGGGGTGTGAGGCTGGTTATAGGTTTTCCCAATGCATTAGTGCCAAAGAGCTGTGTCCCTACCCCAACTCTGCTCCCTCCTTAGGATACACATTTGATTCCCCACCTTGACAAGGCGAGGAAGTGCCCGGTCCTTCCCCATTCAGGAATGAGGGGCAGAGTCTAAACCACTTGGGCCTCTGTAAAGGGACTTGATTCATCTCGGCAACGCTTTTCTGGGAGCATTTAAGAAACCAATCTCAGGAGTTAGATCACTTCTGTGTCATCCATTCTAGCCTGATTTTTCTTAAATCTTCTCTGGTTCCCTGATCCCCATTTGGCTGTGTACACCTAACATCCATCTCAAGTCCCTCTGACTTTAACTCTTTTTTGACCTACTTTTCTGGTTCAGTTTTGGCCTTCCCCCATAAATATATATTCTAATTTTACTTTATTGCCCAATGCACCAAGACTGTAGGTTAATTAACATTTCTACAATCAGCCCATCTCAAAGGACTAATTAGTCTGACCCTCCTTCCATCCAGCTGCTCCAACAAGGAATGGATTCAATAAACTATTCCAAACAAAAAGCCGTTCTTATGTTTAATGATAAATTACAGGTAGGATTCCCTTCAAATTCAGTAGAAATGATCACTCTCTTGAGTACTATTTAATATTATTCTGCAACTTCTGTCTAGTGTAAAAAAGTGATATACATTTGAGAATTTAAGGCATATTATCATTTTCAGTTAGTAGATGTAAATATTTAGAAAATACAAATGGGACTTCCCTGGTGGCACAGTGGTTAAGACTCCGCAATCCCAATGCAGGGGGCCTGGGGTTCGATCCCTGGTCAAGGAACTGGATCCCACATGCATGCCGCGACTAAGGGTTCGCATGCCAAAACTAAGGAGCTGATGAGCCACAACTAAGGAGTCCGCCGGCCCCAACTAAGACCTGGCGCAACCAAATAAATAATAAATAATAAAATTTTAAAAAAAGGAAATACAAATAAATTAAAATCTGTTAAAATGAGATCTGATAATCCCACATTTGGAAATCTATCAACAAAGTGGTTGGAAACAGTAGTTATAAAAATGAGTGGTTTCACATCAAAAACATTATGCTGAAGTAAAAGAAGTCAATTGAAAGAGCACATATTGTACAATCCCATTTATATGAAATAGTCAGAACAGGTAAATCCATAGAGACAGTAGTTTAGCAGTTGCCAGAGATTTGAAACAGGAGAGGAAAAGGGAGAGGGGAGAATAGGGAATGACTGCTCTTGGGTACAAGCTTTCTTTGGGGGGGGTGACGAAACTGTTTTAAAATTAGCTTAGGGTGGGAATCCCCTACCAGTCCAGTGGTTAGGACTCGACGCTTTCACTGCCGGGGCCCAGGTTTGATCCCTGGTCAGGGAACTAAGATCCCAGAAGCCATGCGGCCAAAAAAAAAAAAAAATCAATTAGGGTGATGGCTGCACAACTCTGTAAATATACTATAAGCCATTGAACTGTACACTTTAAATGAGTGAATTTTATGCTGCGTAAATTATATCTCAATACAGCTGCTAAAAATCAACTGTTTCCATGTATATCAAAATACTCAAAATATGACAAAAATTATCTTATCTTCTAAAAACATAAAATATTTAGGAATAATTTAGTTGTATGAAAAAGATATACAACCCACGTAAATAAAATTATAAAACTCTACTGAGATACATGAAATAAGACATAAGTGAATCAAGAAATATTCTTGGATAGGAGGACTGACTATTGTAAATGATACAAATTTCTTCCAAAATTCATGAATAAATTTCCAAACAGTTCCATTTTAATAAAAATGCCAAGGGAGGCCGTTTTGGAATGGAAGTAAACACAATTATTTTTAAATTTATCTGGAAAAATAAGAGAGCAAAGACATTTTCGAGAAAGAGAACTAATGAAAAAAGACCCAAACTTACCATATTATAATGCTAAAAACATTAAATACCAAAAAAGCAATGGAGAGCTATAACACTGCATAGATAATCTTATATAGCCACAAAATAGCAGAGATAACCTTGAGATAAACCTTATTGTTGGTGTATGATGAGTGTTAATTAAACAAGGAGGCCATCAGACTGAGGTGGCTCTAATACCTTAGCAGCCTATGTAGGCAAACCCAAACCTGAGCCTGCAGCTGCCTCAAGGTTAAGAAATCAATACCTAAGGACAACCAGTCACAAACAACCAATGAGGCTTTTCCTTAGAAGGCAAACACTTAAGCTACAGCCAATAACCTCCTTGCTTTGCTTCTACCTTTTCTCTATAAAAGTTTTTCCCCTGACTCCTGTGTTGGAGTGCTCCTAACCACTTCTGATTTAGTGCTGCCTGACTCGAATCAATTTTCGCTCAAATAAACTTAAAAAAAAAAATTTGTTTTTACTCATCCCTCCCCCCTTTTATTGAAATATAATTGACATACAATATTATATTAGTTTCAGGTGTACAACATAGTGGTTCAATATTTGTGTACATTACCAAATGATCACCACAGTAAGTCTAAGTTACCATCTGTCACCATACTAAATTGTTACAATTTTATTGACTATATTCCTTATTTTGTACATTACATCCCCATGACTTATTTTTGTTCAAATAAACTCTTAAAAATGGAACATGCCTCAGTTTATCATTTAACATGAGAGAAACATCATAAATCAATGACAAAGGAAAAGATATTCAACAAATGATGCTGGGAAAATTGCTTATTAATTTGAAAGCTAGTGACAGTCTCCCAAACTTTTATTCCTCCAGTCTCTCTAAGGGATTTTTTTGTTTGTTTGTTTTTTTTTTGGCTGTATTGGGTCTTCATTGCAGTGTGCGGGCTTCTCGTGGTGGCTTCTCTTGTTGTGGTGCTCAGGCTTCAGTAGTTGTGGCACGCAGGCTCTAGAGCACAGGCTCAGTAGTTGTGGTGCACAAGCTTAGTTGCTCCGTGGCGTGTGGGACCTTCCCGGACCAGGACTCGAACCCGTGTCCCCTGCACTGGCAGACAGATTCTTAACCACTGCGCCACCAGGGAAGTCCTCTCTAAGGGTTTTACATGCTCCTAAATCCCTCTGTGTCTGAGGGACCTAGAGTACTGTGTTTTCTTATCTGAATCAGAGCTGATACATTTCCAAGACCAAACGAAGCTAAATAAAGTGTAATTTTTATCAAAACTTTTTCTTTTATCTGAAAATAAGGTACTATAATATCACACAAGAAATTGTTTTAATAGTTAAATAGATTTAAAACCTTGCTCCCTTGCTGAAAAAGCACTTGTACCTGTATCCTGAACTGGTCTCCAGAGGGCAGCAGAGAGTCATTTACACTTAACCAAAAGTTACCTCTTAACCAAAAGTGTGTACTTTGGTTGTTTTTTCAACTCTTCTGTTCTTTCTTATGACTAAGCCTTAACAAACTGGGTGGCCAGGATTTGGAAGGCTGTCTGAGGTCATGGATCAAAGTGATGCCAACAAGCCAAAGCAAAGATTCAAAGAATCACTTTTATATCTTTAAAATAATTCTTTAATTAGATAAACCAATGAACCACAATTAATACACTGTTGGCTAAGCATATTTAACCAGCACATGTTTATGAAACACTGATGCATATAAAGCATTTAATCCTTTCAGGGCTTTCTATTCCTAGACATACAAAAAGCATATAGAAAGAGTGATAGTCACTTATTCTGTCACATTTTTTGAGCATTTGATACACACTAAAAGTTTATCAGTGACCCAGAAATTGTTGAAGACACAAAGGGTTATAAAAGCATGTTTCAAAAAAAAAAAAAAATCATGTTATTCTGACTTACTTTGTAAACAACAAAAATTCTGGATAGATAGGTGAAATGCTTCTATAAGCTGACAAAGTAAGGAATAGTTAGGCCAAAATTAAGTGAATGCAGACATCCAGAGACGTATGCAGGACACTGAAACTGGCCTGTACTCCAGGGCATTGCGAAACCAGGTAAATTTGAACTTTGGTTTTCACCTCTTAACAGGGCATAGAGAAAAGGCATCACATAGGTCTTCCTCAAAGTGGTGATTCTAAATAATAGGAGACTACCCCATTAAGGTTGAGATACCAAAGGGCCATCTCTTCAGCGTGAGAAGGAACTAGAAGTAACCACCTTGAACCCTGTACCTCCTCCCATCCCAGTAAAAGTGAAATTGCCTCCTGTCTGGAAACTTGGCTCAAAGTATAGAGGTGGAGAAAAGTCTCTTCTGAGTTTTATAGGCATGAGATGGCCCACATTCATACATCTGGGTGGTCTAAAATGCCTCAAGCTGAGAATTAGGTTAAAGCGGTCACAGACCCAGGAGTCTCGCAGAAGCAAACAGAAATCTTCTCTACAGAGACTCACCTCTATTCCAGGCCTCAAAGAGTTTCTGCAGAAATATGAGTTCACAGTCAAAAATCATGAAACCCGAAAGTAAAGGACGTATCATGAGCGACAGCCAGTACTTATTAGACCCTCAAAGATGGAAGACATGGAAATTATGAAACATGGAATATCAATCAAGTACACTGAAATATATTTATAGAAATAACAGGACAAGTTATGGGCAAAGAGCCAGAGCCATTAAAAAATAACCAAACAAACCAAACATAGAACTCCTAGTCATAAAAAACATTATAAGTGATATTTTAAAACTCAATGAAAATGGATAAAATAGTAATAAAAATATGCAGTGGGGTTTTAAAATATAGGATTAAAAGATACGAGAGTAATGAGATATATATTAAGCCTTTATTCCAACAAATTTTTGAGTTTAAAGGAAATAAAGGCCCTAGACAAATATTTCACTGTATCTGACTCGAAAGGAATACAAAACTCAAATAGTCTCATAATCAGTAAGGAAATTGGGAGTTCAAAATATGTCAATCAATCAATCAACTCCTCTAGGCCCAGGTGGCTTCCCTGGTAGTTCTAAATATTTAAGGAAGAAAAAGTTCTAATTTTACACAAATGCTCCTAGGAAACAAAATGCGGATAACATTTCCCAGCTCATTTTGTGAAGCTACCATAATCCTGATTCCCAAACCCAAAAAGAATAGTATAAAAAAGGAAAAGTATAGCTCACCACGCTGATGTTCACAGGTTTAAAATATCCTAAGCAAAAGATTAACACACTAAGTTCAGGAACAAATTTTAAAAAGAAACAAACAAAAAAACACATCACGACCAAGTTGGGCTTATACAAAGAAAGTAAGGTTGATTTCACATTTTTAAACATCAGCTAATTAATTTCACCACACTAATAGATTAAGGGGAAAAAAATCATATGGCCTCTCAATAGATGCATAAAACCCCACATTTTACAAAATTAAAATTCATTCATGATTTTTTCAAAAGTCTCTTTGCAAAAGAAATAGCCTGATAGTATCTACAGCAAGTATTATGTGTAATGTTGAAATACTGTATTCAGTATTAATATAAAATAAGGATGCTGCTGTCACCACTTTTACTTAACAATTTGCTAGATGCCCCAACAGTGCAGCTGGCAGAGATGAATGAATGAATGAAGAAATGGTGTAAAATTGTAGGACAGCAAAATTTGCCATCCCCGAATGTGTCTCTTTGGCATGAGGATTAATTGGGCTGATTATTTTTAAGAAACAGAAAACTCAGAAAGTTTTTCTTGTTACCCTCCCCTTAGCTGCCTAAAGAATTTAGATAAAGGGCCTGTCTCCAGAATGGAGCTATCACCAGAGATAGCTGTAAAGAATATGGACTAGGTATGCTGGGAGAAACTTGGCAGGGCCTATAGATCAGGGTCCACTCTGTATCCCATTGTCTCTGCAGGACCCAGCAAACATTTGTTTACCAAACATTTCCTTTTCCATCTCTATTTCCTTCCTCCCCCTTGAGGTCCCAAACCATACCCCCAACACCCTCTTTTGTCTCTAGCTGAAGATGGTATTTAAGGTGAGGGTTTCAGCCATTTTGGCAAGTTACTCAGTTTTCCTGGGTCTCTCCCATGTGTACATGTTATTAAACTTTTGTTTTCTCTTGTTAATCTGTCTCATGTCAACTGAATTCTTAGAGCAGCCAGAAGAACCTAGAATGGTAGAAGAAAATATCTTCCTCCCTGACATAGATTTATTTTAAAATGTATATGGAAGAACAAAGAAAGAGCCATGAATATTCAAGCCATCCTGCAGAAAAGAAAATGAGACAACTTATCTTACCAAACACCTACAATTAAGTACTGATGTAAGCAGATGGGGTAGGGGGTCCCGGGAGAAAGAGAACCAGGCGTGGCTTAAGCCATTTGGTGATCTAAGCCTGGCCACAATGCGTGCCCAGTAATTAAGGATCTAAAGCGAAGTGAGGGAAATGCAGGAACAAAGGAAGAGCAGTCAAGAAACAATAGTTCAGCGATAAAAGAGAGTCCTAGTTCCTCCTCAAGGGATGTACATAACAATCTGACACCTGTCTTCAAGTTCTGCAGGAACTAAGGCCCCCCACCCAGGTGGAGGACAGAACGATGATGTTGACCCTCTTGACTTCAATCAACTAAAGCCAGGACTCTGTCAACCTTTGCCCCAATTCTAGGCTGAATTCTCCTCTGCCCAAGTCCCTTTATGAATATGCATGAACCCTTAGCTTAAATGTCCCCAATTTTGCTGTTTGGGGAGACACTGCTTTGCGAGAGATCACCAGTGTTCCCCTTACTTGCTGCAAGTAATAAGTCCTTCCTTCTCCCAATCTTTGGCTTGGTTGTGTCTTTTGGCTCAACACCCACCAAGAGGCGAACCCAGTTTTGGGGTAACATTAATTTTAGTGGGATTTCCCACAAGGATAGATAATCTAACGAATGGAACGGAACAAAATACCCCAAATCTGACCTACACACATACATGGAGTTCTGACATGACACATTATCTTCTGTCATTAACTTGAGAACCTGGGGGATCATTATGGGGAAAAAAATTAATCCCTCCTTCACATCAATACTAAAAATCAATCCCAGTGGATTAAAGACCTGTATGTAAAAGACAATAATATAGAAATCTTAGAAGACTTTAAGATATAGCAGCATTTTTAAAACAAAACACAGAATGTGGAAACCATGAGGAAAACATAGGAGTCTGACTACATTATTGTAGAAAAAAACTTTGGTTTATCAAAAAACACTGTAAAAAGAGTGAACAGGGGACTTCCCTGGTGGTGCAGTGGTTAAGAATCCGCCTGCCAATGCAGGGGACACAGGTTCGAGCCCTGGGCCGGGAAGATCCCACATGCCGCGGAGCAACTAAGCCCATGCACCACAGCTACTGAGCCCACACGCAGCAACTACTGAAGCCCGCGTGCTCTAGGGCCCGTGCTCCGCAACAAGAGAAGCCACAACTAGAGAAAGCCTGTGTGCAGCAACGAAGACCCAATGCAGCCAAAAAATTAAAAAATTTTTAAAAGAGTGAACAAAAAACCAAGAGAAGACATGTGCAACACATAAAACAAACAAAAGATGAGTATCCAAAATATGTTTTTTAAAATACTCTTATTAACCAAAAAGAAAACAAATAACACAATAAACAATGAATTTGAACAGGCACGTCACAGAACATGAAAACTGAATGGCCGATACACATATTTTTAAAAGGGTTAACCATATTAATAATCAAGGGAAACACAAATCAGACACAATGAAATAGTTTCATGTCCATGAGATCAACAAACATTTAAACATCTGACAATATCAAGTCTCGATGAAGAAGAGTAACAAATATTTTCATATTATGATCAGTTTGGAAGGCTCTTGGCCTTAGATAATAAATATGAAAATCCACATACTCTCTATTCCACTCTTACAAACATACTTTAAAAGCACTCTCGCACATGTGTACCTGAGACAGTACAAGAATGTGCAGAACAGAACTGTAAGAGCAAATGGCAATTTCATATGCTTCAACATAATAAAACTTGATAAGGATTACAGATATCTTAAGGGCACTTTACTATATCTGAAATCTGTGGTCAGTGGACAGAAAACTATAAGCCTAAACACTAACACAGGATGATAAAGGGCCAGAAAAAGACAGCAACACCAAGGAGTGTCATGAATTTGTATAAGAGCTTATTTGTTTCACAAACATTTAGACTGCACTTATCATGTGCCCAACACTATTGTAAGTGCTTCACAAGGATCAGTTCATTTCATCCTCAAAACAGGCCTATGAGCTGGGTACTAATATGATCCTCATCGGACAGATGAAGAAACTGAGGCAGAGAGGGTATTTTGCCCAAGGTCACATGCAATTAAGTGGCAGAGCCAGGATTCGAACGCAAGTAGTTTGACTCCCAAGTCCTTGTATTAAAACATACACTATGCTAACTCCTAACCATGATGCTATATTGTGCTGGCAGAACCACTAGGGAAGTAATTTATCCAACAAATGCAATTAAATCGCTTACTGATGTGAGCGTAAGGATACTGTTCCAGCTATCTAATAACACAGCTCCCCAAACTTAGTGGCGTAAAACAACTATTTATCATGCTCACTCACTAAGGAATTAGGACAGGAACAGCAGGATGGCATGCTCTTGCCCCATAATGCCAGGACCCCAGATGGCAAGACTAAATGCCTGGGGGCTGGATGACTTGAAGGCTGGGCTCAGTTGGGCCAATGGCCCCAGTACCCACATGCAGACTTTCCAGATGGCTTGGGCTCCTGACAGCATGGCAGCTGGATTCGGAGGGCAAGAATCCAAAGGGCAAACATCCCGAGAGCATAGGATGTAGTTGCAAGGCTTCTTCTGTCCCTGCCTTCAAAGTCGTACAGCATTACATTCTGTCTTTATGACCAAGTCACGGAGGCCCCTCAGATCCAGGGACGGGGAATTAGGCTCCACCTCTGGGTGGGGGAGGAGCAAGGTAACCTTGTGGAAGAGCAGGTGAGTGGGAGACAGTGTCAGGGTCACCTTTGGAAACACAACTTGGCCCAGAGTCACAGAGACTGTTGACAGGGCAATAGGTTCTGGGATATTTTTAGCCACAGGTAACTGAACAGGCAATTAACAGTGGCTTAAATTCTAAGGGGGTTTTTGTCTCATGACATAAAAGGGCCAGAGGCAGAGCAAGTCCAGAGTTAGTTAGTTGCTCGGTGATGTCATCAAGGACCCCAGTGCTTTCTGTTTTTCTAGTCTGCTACCCTTAGCACATCCTAAGTATCCCACTCCTTGCTTTTAGGTTGGTTGCAGCAATTCCAAGCATCAGGAGACATAATAATGTCAAACAAAGAAAAAGAGGGGTATATTTTCCCTTGAGTCTCTTTTAATTAAAAAAAAAAAAAGAATAGGGACTTCTCCGGCGGTCCAGTGATTAAGACTCCGAGCTTCCACTGCAGGGGGCAGGGGTTCAATCCCTGGTGGGGGAAGTAAGATCCCACATGCTGCAAGGCACAGCCAAAAAAAAAAAGGAAGAATAACCTCCTTTCTAAACCTCACAGTCAACTTACCTTCAGGTCACATTGGACCTGACCTGGCCCTTGTTCATGCCATAGCTGGGAAAGAAGCTGAGAAAGGATCTAGCATTTTGGCTTCATAGTAAGAAGTGCTTCTGCTAATAAAAGAAAAGGAAGGGGAAGAATGACAGTGGAGCCACCAGTATCTGCCACAAGTTCAGGCAACCTCCATTCATTTAGCAATTATTAGCTGATTGCTAATTGTGTACCAGGCACAGCGCTAAGAGGCAGGGCGTGGCGGTGCGTAAGACAAGCATCACTACCCTATAAGGCTTACAGTCCAGCACAAAACAGAGACACGTAACAAGCAATCACATAATTCAATCAAAGGTGTTCAGTACTATGAAAAAGAGGTATGCAATCAAAGCATGATTTGCTGTAAATAAAGCAATATTTCTTTATGGAAATACACTGCAATGAAAGACAAGATTATAGTTATAAATACTAAAAGAATCACAAGGTCCTCGCTAAGATGAAAAAATAATCATTGGAAATGATGAAGAGAAGGAAGCATGGTGTCTGGCAGATAGATCGCGTCCCCATCATTAGAAAAGTTACTCCCTTGAGGATCTGAGACCGTTCCCTGGGATTTACTGCAGACCTGATGAAGCTTCTCTTGAGACTCCCTGACCTCCTCCTATCGAACTGCACGCTCACCAAACAAACTCTGGAATACTGCATCGCTTGCCCAGGTGGACGAGATACCAGACTGGAATTTTTCAGTTCCTGAAAAGTTCTATCTGTCACCATAAAGTGTTATTTTGGTCAGTTTAAAGTAAGCATGAACAGTCTTAGGCCTTCAAAGCTAAAAACGCTGACTGGGAACCCACGGTGAGCCCCACCCTGGGCGCTCACAAGATATCAAGCCGGTTTCACTCACAATGGCACTCAAAACTCACCTGGTACATTCCTTTGATAGTAGCTATGGCGTCGGCCAGCTGCTGATTGTAGCATTTTCTTAAGGTATCCTCCTTCTGCAAATGAAAAATAAATACAACAAGCACCACAATGTATTTCCAAATGCAACTCTCACACCTACAAGGGAGGGGCTCAGTATAAAACCATCATTCAAATCATATGCTCTCTCAAAAACTTCACTTTATAATCATTTCCCCTATGCTAACAGCTAACACAACACATTCCATTTTCACTTACACTGAACCAAAAGCAACAGAGAGCTCATATGGATAAAATAAATACAGATGATGTGAACATTTTCTCTCATCTTCCATATCATAGTCTTTTTAATGTCTTAGAACTGCTTATAAAATAGTGAAATCGGGGGATGGGATAAGTTGGTAGATTGGGATTGACATATATACATACTATGTATAAAATAGATAACTAATGAGAACCTACTATATAGCACAGGGAACTCTACTCAGTGCTCTCTGGTGACGTAAATGAGAAGGAAATCTTTAAAAGAGTGGATATATGTATACGTATAACTGATTCACTTTGCTGCACAGCAGAAACTAATACAACATTATAAAGCAACTATACTCCAATAAAAATTAATTAAAAAATAAAATAAAATAGTGAAATCTATTTGGAGTTCACATCCTCTTCTGGTCCTGGTATTTTTGGATGAATTATGCTCATGGGAAGAAATCTAGGGCCACTAATCCACAAACTAGACTCATTTTCTGATTAATCAAATTATTTGATCCTATCTGTTATGGATAACAATGAAAGATAGTACATGAAAAAAAATACGCTTGTATGGAATCTAAAAAAAAAAAAAAAGAGTTCTGAAGAACCTAAGGGCAGAACAGGAATAAAGATGCAGACGTAGAGAATGGACTTGAGGACACGGGGAGGGGGAAGGCTAAGCTGGGACGAAGGGAGAGAGTGGCATGGACATATATACACTACCAAACATAAAATAGATAGCTAGTGGGAAGCAGCTGCATAGCACAGGGAAATCAGCTCGGCGCTTTGTGACCACCTAGAGGGGTGGGATAGAGAGAGTGGGAAGGAGACAGAAGACAGAGGAGCTATGGAGATATATGTATACGTATAGCTGATTCACTGTTATACAGCAGCAACTAACACGACAATGTAAAGCAATTATACTCCAATAAAGATGTTAAAAAAAAATACTCTTGATTCTGATATCAATTTTGATTCTAGCATGGAGTGTACACCACCAATGGGCTTTAGAGTCAGACAGAATTGGATTTCAATGTCACTGTGCCACTTACCATCTGTCTGACTTTAAGCAAGTGACTTAACCTTGGTGGCTCAGTTTCCTTATCTGCAGAGCAGGGATAACAGGATTTCCACTTAGGGATTGTTGAGGGACTTAAAGAGGAAATGCATTAAAAGGTACTTTGAATGGTGGGGTCAACAACACGTGGGTGTTTTGTTTTATAGCAGAAAAATAACACTGATGCCTGTTCTTAATGACAGATGAATATGCTAACCTGATCAAAGATTTTAGGAAATTCCTCAGAGCAGCAGAGTTTTCATGTCTTTGGCTCCTACGGAGCCATTAAAACACAAGTCATATAAAACTGTAGTTAAGGGCTGCAATTCAAGCATTAAACTGTCTGGCCGGGAACCTAAACCCTGATGGTTTTTTAACTGGTGACCTTGAGCAAGTGAATTAACCTTTCTGTGCCTCGGTTTCCTCATCTGTAAAAGGGGTATAATAATTGTACCTACTTCGTCAGGTTAGTCATGAGCCTTAAATGAGTTCATACACAGGGTACTCACAAAAGTTTCTGCACATAGTAAAGCTATAGGTACCATACAGCTTTATGTAGTCATCACATGAGACACAACACATACAAATTAAATTGCCCTCATAAGTTGCTAAGCTAAAAACTGTAGTACCTACACATCTAAACACAAAATTAAACCACATACGAAACAGAGGAAATGAGAGAACTTCTACCTGTTGGTAACGTTTTTCGATTGTCAGGATCCTGTCATGTAAAGAAGTGAAGAGTCTGCAAGATTCCTCTTTAAGACGGTCCTCAAACTTCAGTTGAATCAATTGTTTGAGGAACCCAAAATCCACCTGAAGAGATTTAATAATCTAAAAATGGAAAAACATGTTATTGTAGAGAGTAAGGGCCCTCTGTGTAAAGATTCCAGCACCTGGCCTGGTCTGGGCAGATCACTTGGGCACCTGGTCAGGGGCTTGTCCTGAATTGAAGATTACCTCTCCAAAGTCATGTACACTGGGGATTCCAGTTAATCTGCTAAACTAATACATGCTGATGGACGAAGGGAGAGGGGGTTCCCAGCAGTTTCCTCCCATACAGAGTAAGTTATCCTTTGCCATGAACCAAAAAACGATTGAAAAAATAATTTTCAATATGTGATTTTCAGATCAGGAAAAATGGGCAAGAATCAACATTTGTTGTGAATTTACTAGCCAAGTACTTAAATATATAACCAGTGTGTTGACTAAGAACTAGTATCATCCAAATGCAATGTATTTTTGTCTCCCACTGTCTATTTAAAATGTATTCACTAGGACTTCCCTGGTGGTCCAATGGTTAAGAAGCCGCCTTACAATGCAGGGGACGTGAGTTTGATCCCTGGTCGGGGAACTAAGATCCCACATGTTGCGGGGCAGCTAGGCCCGTGTGCCACAGCTACAGAGCCCATGCACTCTGGAGCCCGAGCCACAACTAGAGAGAAGCCCACGTGCCGCAACTAAGACCCAATGCAGCCCAAAATAAATAAATAAACATTTAATTCAAAAAATAGAATAAAAAATAAAATGTATTCACTAGGTAATCTTCCCTCGCCCTGAATGGAAACTGTAAGCAATTCCTGCTCATTCTTGGGAACAGAAAGTCCCATCATCACTCAAAACACAGCCTGAAAGTAGCATTTAGAATGTGATACTTGCAACTTCATTCATAGGTAAGGCTGCTCCCTGCACTCCAGGCCAAGGGCAGTAGCTGGCAGCTGCAGGGCTTTAAGGAAAAGAGTGGGATTCACTCTTGAGTTCTCTCCCCTCTCCCCTCCTCCCCCCGCACCCCACACCCCAGCTGCTTCTCCACCACAGACAAGGCAGAAGGGATAAAGGGACACGGCTGTTCCTACCTGGCGGGGGGCTTCATCCTGGTCTGGCAGGACAGGAGAACGACCCTTCTTCCCTCGGGCACCCACACAGCTTCTCTAGAGGTTCCCGCTGCAGGGACCCTCTGTCCTGTGGACGCGCAGGTACCCTCTCTCCTGTGGACGCACAGGGGCCCTCTCTCCTGTGGACGCGCAGGGGGCCTCTCTCCTGTGGACGCGCAGGGGGCCTCTCTCCTGTGGACGCGCAGGGGGCCTCTCTCCTGTGGGCGCGCAGGGGGCCTCTCTCCTGTGGGCGCGCAGGGGGCCTCTCTCCTGTGGGCGCGCAGGGACCCTCTCTCCTGTGGGCGCGCAGGGGGCCTCTCTCCTGTGGACGCGCAGGGACCCTCTCTCCTGTGGACGCGCAGGGACCCTCTCTCCTGTGGACGCGCAGGGACCCTCTCTCCTGTGGACGCGCAGGGACCCTCTCTCCTGTGGACGCGCAGGGACCCTCTCTCCTGTGGACGCGCAGGGGGCCTCTCTCCTGTGGACGCGCAGGGGGCCTCTCTCCTGTGGACGCGCAGGGGGCCTCTCTCCTGTGGACGCGCAGGGGCCCTCTCTCCTGTGGACGCGCAGGGGCCCTCTCTCCTGTGGACGCGCAGGGGGCCTCTCTCCTGTGGACGCGCAGGGGCCCTCTCTCCTGTGGACGCGCAGGGGGCCTCTCTCCTGTGGACGCGCAGGGGCCCTCTCTCCTGTGGACGCGCAGGGGGCCTCTCTCCTGTGGACGCGCAGGGACCCTCTCTCCTGTGGACGCGCAGGGACCCGCTCTCCTGTGGACGCGCAGGGGGCCTCTCTCCTGTGGACGCGCAGGGAGCCTCTCTCCTGTGGACGCGCGGGGCAAGCAGCTGCTTCTCCACTCCGGGTGGTCACTGCTACTCTGCCCTCAGGCCCTATGCATCTGGAGTTTTACCCTTTCTTCTCCCTTCTGTCGGGGGCCCTCTGTCCTTCTCAATCCGTCACCTGGAGAGGACCCAGAATGACCCCAAGCTGGCGCTCTCTCTCTTTTCCTCAGAGGCCACATGTGGTCCACAAGAAACAGTCACACAACCCTCACCCCAGCAGCTCTGGCAGTGCAGACTGATCCCAGCTCAGCCCCTTCTTGCCCCAGCCCACGTTGGCTTCCTTGCACATGAATCGGCACCGGTCCTCTGAGTCTTCCAATAGCAGCAAACATATTTCAAGTTCCACAGAAGCCTGCCTCACCGGCTTTGAGCTGAGGAAGAGCCCTTCTGCTAGCCCTCTCCCAGAAAGAGCATGGCAATAGTGTTTCCTAAAGAAATTGCTTCGGCAATCTTTCCCCTTCACCCCCTGATCCCCGTTTTTATTATCCTTGGTCTGATTAAAGAGCTAAGAGTCATTGATCTGATGTGTAACATTCTCTTCGTAAATTCTGCAAATGGGATCTCACACTCACTTTGGAATTTGATACCTGGCTACTAGCATCCTGGGAAGAAGCTCGATTTTAGCATCCTGATACTATGTGGAAGGTTTTATTTTGCAGGTGAGGATATCAAGACTTTGAGAGGTTAAGTGACTAACTAGTCCAACATTACGTGGCCGGTAAGCAGAAGGTCCAGATTTGAACAGAGTTGTGACTGACTCATACTCCTTCTTTACACCATGCTGTCAACTTATGAAGGTTACTATTTTGAGAAATAAGAAAAAAAATTCTAGAGCAAGTGAAAGCTTAAAGAATTCCTTAAATTCCAGGGACAAGATGAAATGACTTTGCCTTTAGAAGATCCAGCCCTATATGGATGGCTTGTTCTGAAGAAGGGAGGGACAGGAATCCTGGTATGGTCAAATAAACTCCTACTGGCCTAAGACTCCCATGGATCACAATTTACAAGAGACATACCTAAGATACAATGACACAGAACTGAGGTCAGTGTAGAAATAAGAAAGTTTTACCAGGCAAACAATGTCCCAAAGAATGTTAATATAGGTATATTAATATTGAACAAAATGGACAATATGTGTATGTGCATATATGTATATATGCACACATGTACATATGTGTGTGTGGAGATACATATATATATATATATGTATATATATACACACACTCAACGAATACAGGTTATTTTTAATTTCCCATTTCCATGGCACAATAATGAAGACTGACCTCACACAAAGCCTCAGGACAAGTCGCAACAAAGACCAAATAATTCATCTCACAAAGACTGTCCGCTGATAACAAAGCACTGAACTTAAAACTCAACAACATAACAGTAACTAAAGAGCATGCTTGGAGATCTAACCAACTTCTTATTAAACAATGGGCCAACAAAATAAATGGGAAATTGGAGCACTTAAATCTAAATACTAATAAAAATACTACATCTCAAAATTTGTGGGATGACGTTAAAGAAATAATTAGTAGGACTATATTGTCTTAAATATTGTCATTTATACTGTCTTTAAATGTTTATGAAAGGAAAGAAGGGAGCCTCAAAATGAATGACCTGTAGGCATGGATAGCTAAGAGCCCCGTGTCCATTACACAGGTCCTTCCTTACTGAGAGAAGCATGACTTTGTCGGGGCAGTAATGTGCCTCACCAACATACTCACTCCTTCAGAACCCTTTGCAGTTAAAGGGGTCATGTGATGTAGTTAAGGCCAATGATAAATACGCTGGGGTTTTCGACGGAAAGTTTTTGCTTTTTTAGTAGAGCTACCACCACTCCATTCCACTTCTCCCTTATTCTCCTTCCTCTGTGAAATGCAGATGGAGGCTGGAAATGGAGCAGCCATCTTGCTACTGTGAAGTCAGAAATATGATAGCAAAATCCATGCACTAATGATGGACCTGTGAAAAGATAAAATGAATCTGGTACACAGATGACATCAGGGAGCTACTGCCCTAACTTGTAACTCCAGATATTCTAACCCAAGACTTCCTTTTAAGTCAATATAGTTGCACTGTCTGTACATAGAGCTATATGACATCCCAACTAATACCCAGATCCAATTCAAGGAATTAGAAAAACAGAGTAAACCAAAGATAGTAGGAGGAATTAAATAACAAAGATAAGAGGGACTTCCCTGGTGGCGCAGTGGATAAGACTCCGAGCTCCCAATGCAGGGGGCCCGGGTTCGATCCCTGGTCAGGGAACTAGGTCCCACATGCATGCCACAACTAAAAGTTCGCATGCCACAACTAAGAAGCCCACATGCTGCAACTAAGGAGCTGGAGAGCTGCAGCTAAGGAGCCTGCCTGCCGCAACTAAGACCCAATGCAACCAAATAAAATAAATAAACAAATAAATATTTTTAAAACACATAAATAAATAAATAATAAGGATAAGAAAAGAAATTTATGCACTAGAAAATAAAGATATGATAGAAAGGATTAATAAATCCAGAAGTTGGGTCTCTGAAAAAAATTAATGAAATAGATAACATTGTCAGGATTCATCAAGAAAAAAGAGAGGAGGCATGAAAACCGTATTAAGAATTTTAAAAGAAATGTAACTACGGATACAATAAAGACCTAAAAACCATATGCAAAGACAATAATCAACACCATAACCAACAATTTGAATATTCTGTAGAAAAATATAACATCAAACTGACCCAAGAAGATTTAAGAAAACTTTAATAAAACCATAACAAAACAACAACAGCAGTAAAAATAAGCAGAGACAGTTTTACATGCAAGTTTACACTGAAGAAATAGATACTTCCAATCTCAATCCAGTAATTCCAGAGAATAGACTAGGGAACACTTCCCAACTCACTTTATGACAATACTATGACCTTGTTACCAAGACTGAACAACAACAGCATAAGGAGAAAAGAAAATTATAGGACAACCTCACTTACGAACATAGATGGAAAACAATCCTTAGTAAAACAACAGCAAGTAATGCAATGCAAAAGGAAATATTATAGTCCAGTTGGGTTCGTTCCAGGTTTACCATCAAAAAATCGAATTTCTTCACTTCATCAGATAAAGGAGAAAAACCATATGACTGTATGACCATCTCAACAGATCCATGAAAAGCATTCAAATCCAGCCATTCATGATTTTTTTAAAAAAAAAGTCTCTCACTAATTTGAAATAAAGAAACATCCTTAATCTGATTTAAGCATATTGCGTCAGATTTTGGTTCAGCTATGTTAAAAAATCCAAATAACAGAGGCACAAAAGAGAGGTAAGTTTACTTCTCTTTCACTAGGTGGTGAAAATGACCCAAGATCCTTCCATCTCCTTAGTCTTCTGTATACCTCAAAATCATGGTGTAACTGGTAGCATCCACGGTCTAGGCACTGAAGTAAAAAGAGGAAGGCAAGAAAGAAAGAGAGGAAGGAAAGAGGGACGGGATGAGGAAGAAGTAAAGTGGCAGACAATGCATCGGAACTGTGCCTTAAAGGTGGCCCAAAGCGGCCACCCAATATTTCCAGCTAAATTCTACTGACCAGAACTTACTCATTTAGAAGCTAGTTGCAAAGGAATAAAGTTATAACACTTTTCTGAAGGCATGAAAGAAGACAATAAATTGGGACGTATGTGGGAAAAGAGACATCCTCAAAAGTGGGAGTGTAAATTGGTATAATTTCTATGCAGGGCAACTTGGCAACATCCTTCACAATGACTAATGCACGCATCCTCTGACTCAGACATTTCACTTTTAAGAATTTACATCCCAGTTTTACTGGCATGTGAGTATGTACAGAATTATTCATTGCAGTAAAAGATTTGAAATGACCAAAATGATGTCCATCAGTAGGAGGATAGCTAAATAAATGATGCCAGTTTGTGATACAATGTACTTGTAAAATAGATGAGGAAGCTCTTTATGTACCAACGTACATAAATGATTTCCAAGTTACGCTGTTAAGTGAAAAAACAGAAGCAAAGCAACCTAAAGTATTTGTAGTAGTATGCCACCCTGTGTCACAGTTTTATTGATTAGGACTTTTAATAATAACTCTTGATATCTAATGTGTATGAAATGTTCTGTTTCTTTACAATCAAAAAAGCCCCAAAGCTTTGCTGTACAGAGAAATAAACACAACATTGTAAATCAATTATACTTCAATAAAATTAAAAAAAAATTTTTTTAAAGCCCCAAAGGAAATATGATAGAATATGGAGATCTGGAAAAGCTGCATGGTAGTGTAGGGGAGCAAAATCTGCCACCTCAAATTGTGTCTCTTTGGCATGAGGATTTATTTAGGCTGATTATTTTTAAGGCCCCAAAGACTCAGGAAGAACCTTTGACCTTCCCCATAACTTCCTAGAAGAATGTAGATAGAGGACCTGTTCCAGGAAGGGAGCTAGCACCATAGATAACTATAGTATAATATGCACTAGCTGTGTAGACCGGGAGGAACCTAGCAAAGTCAGTTAAAATTTGTCTCTGTGTCCCACTGTCTCTGCATGGCCCAGCAAACATCTGTTTACCAAATATTTGCTTTTCCATCTTCATGTTAATTGTCTTCCTCTCCTACGAAGTCCCAGACCACTATCCTCAACATCCTCCTTTGTCCTTAGCTGAAGGTGAGAGCTTTGGCTATTTTAGCAAGTTACTCAGTTTTCCTGGGTCTCTCCCACATATAAGTTATTACATTTTTGTTGGATTTTCTCCTGTTAATCTGTCGCATGTCAATTAATTTTTAGACCAGCCAGAAGAACCTAGAGGGACAGAGGAAAATTTCTTCCTCCCTGACCATGGGTGACACAGTTATTCACTACTGTATATTATTCTTGACATTTTTCTATATGCCAAAAATATTTTGTAATTTTTTAAAATATCCTAAATAGAAAATGTTCACAGATGTCAAAAGAATTCCAGAGAGAGTAAGAAAACATTTCACTAAACAAGTTAACATATATAAGCATGACATACATATGACACAAATAGAAGTAGTAGTTTATACTAATAATTTTAAAAAACACAACTGTCATCCAACTCAGTGTGTAAAAGATACAAATATTTTTAAAACGCTAATCATTTCAGTTCTGTCAAGCAAAGACATAAAGGCAAATAGTACCCACAAATTATCTCAGAAGTTTCAAAATAAATCCAGATTTACCTGCACTAGCTTTTGTGTAGATGAACTCAACTCTTTTAATGGCAAAATCTCACTGGAATCCGTTTGAGTAGCATGGTCTGTGCTGAAAAAGCCAACCTTCAAATCATCTGAAATGTTAAATCTGAAAAAGAAAAAAAAGGGAGGAAGGAGAGATTAACTGTGGTTTATATAATAGATATTTCCTTAAAAATATATTTAGTGAGCATATTTCGTGCAAATCATATTTTACAGATTCAAAGGATTGGTGAAGTGAGGAAACCACTGAATTATCTTCTCATGACTACGGGTTTTCCCCAGGACTCTGCTGGATTATCAGATTCCCTGGACACTAGCACATTGCTCCACTGATACTCATCTTATTTCCATTTTCTGAGACATGACCAATTTATGAGCCTACTTTTAATATCTTATTTGCGTTTTATATGTGCTTCTGCTTGAAGCCATTATAAATTATGCACGGGCATAGCAAGCAAAATTACTTTTAGATAGAGGTTCTCAAAGTGTGGTCTGAGGAACCCCTGGAGGTTCCAGGACACTCTTTCAGGGAATCCACAGGTCAAAATTATTTTCATAACAATATTAAGATTCTATCTGCCTTTTCCATTATCATTCTCTCACAAGTGTTCAGTGGAGTTTTCCAGAGGCTACAGGTTATGTGACTGGATGACAGATTGAATGCAGAAGCCGACAGGAGAATTCAGCTATGTTCCATTAAGCCAGGCATTGAGAAGACTTGCAAAAATGTAAGACAATGACACTATTCTCATTAAAGTTTTTGTTTTGAAAAACAGAGTTTGTTTTTCTTTAAAATACATTATTTATACTAACACAGAATTGGTTTATCATGATTTTAAACGTCTCTCCTTTAAAATTTCTAATATGGTAACTCTGAATAGATATAACATAAACTAAAGCTCTTTGAGGGACCCTATAATTTTTAAGACTGTAAAGAGGTCCTGAAACCAAAAAATTTGAGAACTTCTTCTTTAAGATAATCACACCACTGTACTGTATTTGATTTTAAACAGAATTCCCCAAAAAATCTAAGTAGGAGCAAGTATCTGTAATGTCCTCCTACAGACTTTTAACGACGGGCATCTCAAACTGTAACAAGAAGGCCAGTTTTCTGGATGTACTCTCTCTGTCAATTTGACCAAACTTACCACAACTATTGGTTTCTAAAATGTCAGGTGAAAAAAGAGAGCCGTGAAAGCTCAAGTAGAATTCCCAGACTTTTCAGTGCAGGCTCTGTAGACAGAGTATCTGTGTTTCTACCCCTCACTTGTCTGCTGACCAGGTGGAGCAGACCGTGATGGGGGGCACCCCATGGCAAACCCTCTCTTTTTACCGCTGGCAGAGCCTCAGATTTATCTCCCATGGAACTCAGTAATTCCCAGTAATCAAGGGTAACCCTCGTCTGGTCTCAGCCCACCACAGTGATCCGATTCTTCTGGTCAGATATTTTAGGGGTGGGCGTGGGACTCGGTTCTGGCGAGTGTGATGGGAGAAAAGATCTGTCGGGGGCTTGTGGGAAAGCTTTTTACACAGAAGCACCAGGGAGAGGCTTCCTCTATGACTCTGGACATTGCCACGTGTGGAAATGAGACCAGGAACTGGCATAGTCATCTGGTGACCACAAGAGGGGCCAGCCAGAGGGCAAAGCCAGTGCACAGATGACGAGCTTTTAAAAAGATGGAACTAATTTCGACTGCTGACTTTGTTTAGCCATTGACTCAACTCTGAAACCCATCACACTTCTGGTCTTCCTGGAATGTCATATAATAAATCAACAATTTGTGAGAGTTTCTGTCAACCGTAGCTGAAAGCATCCTGATATTCGATATGACATTATGTAAATTACTTCCCCTTTCTGTGCCTTAGTTTCCTCTTACGCAAAATAAATAGTGCCTATTTCATAGAGTTATTGTCAGGATAGTGAGTTGAGAAGTACTTTGAATGGTGTATGTCACACAGTAATAAGCCTTCACGAAATGTTACCCAGTTTTGGTGCTGTGACAGTGGTTGTTGCTATCACCACTATGTTTTGAAAATATCACAGTTTTTAAAATCATATGTAGAGAAAACTATAACAGCATAGCAATATTCAACCAAGAAAGGCTAAATTTAAATTTTTTTAGATTTTGATATTCACTACACTGTAATGATTTTCAACTAATCCCACTAAATTTTCAACCAACCTTCCACACACCCATCAATATTATACTGATGACAGACCTAGTCAGCAGCATTATTCAGTGCAGAGGGAGCATCCATAATGCCGTACATCTCAATTTCAATTAAAATTTCTAGTGTTTTCCCACAAAAAATTGTATTTTAGATTTGGCCTACTTCATTTTAGGAGGCTGTTTTTTTCTAACACAGTACCTTTGGGAGAGGCAATCTCCATTGGCCCAAGCGTCCCTGCATGTTCTTTCTGGGCATGCCAAGAATACAAAGGCCCTGATCACTCTTTCCTTGGGCCATTCCTGAGTTGTGTTTGCAGTGAGCAACCTTGAAGGATGAGGTAATGTCTTTCCCCTGCCAAGAAGCAGGCTTGCTACTCCTTACTGCAAAAGTGGTGAACCCCCCAAGCTCAGGGATCCTCTCCTTTAATACAACTCACTACTGTGTATAGGCATCCATGGTAGGTCTTTTGTGACACCCTCATGGAACTTAGGGGGCATGGGGAATCAATGCAAATACACATGAATCACTAATACTGCTTTTGCCATGATGAAGTACTTTGTCTCTGACCCAGGAGTCATGTCTTCTGCCAACAGCCATGAAACAGTAACAAGCAAACATATTAGCTTGTAAGGAGGGTAAGATCTCACACACTGCAGAGTCCTTGACAAGTACCTGACCCATAAAATCCTCTTGATAAACGCTTGTTGTATTCAATTCCTTAAAAAAAAAAAACTAAGATATAGCAATCAACTGAAAAGATCACCAGTATTTAAGGCTGTGTCTATCTAAAATCTATAACCATTTTTGAAAATAATTTGTGAAAACCACTACTAAATTATAATCACTATGTTAAAATTAAATATGTACAATATTGTACTGAACTATAGAAATGGATGAATCATATGATCAATTATGATAAAAAATTTTAATGTACTTTTTAAAGCAATTTATAACAAATAGGAGAAACCAACTTTTAAGTGGTGATGACATAAAATTTCAGGGAAAATGTTCTTGGTACTTTTCAAAGATGACAAATATTGATGACAAACTGTCCGTGTGGTAAATTTTTTTCTAGAATATGTGTTTTAGAAATTTTAACGAAATTCTTTTATGATACATTTGGGAATCTTTTAAAACATGAAATAAAAATAAAATCTTTATACTTCTGAACAAGCGTCCCACAAAATATAGATAATAAACATTTCCTAAAATGACTGCGTCTCCAAATCTTTTGTCATTTTCACCTATCATTCCCATTGTTCCTAGAGGTATCTTACTAAAACTCAGGTTGTACCACTACCCCACTATGGAGGACTTTGATAGCCTTCCCCTGCTTAAGAAAATTAAACTCAGTCTTCTTATTCTGACCTCCAAAATATGCAGGCAAACTACTTTTCGGAGCTTCATGCGTTTAACAAAGAATAATTGAGTACCTACTATTTGCCAGGCACTATTTTTGGCACCAAGGATAACAGCAGTGGACAAGGCAAAGTTTTTGTTCTTGTGGAACTTACATTCTAATGGGAGAGACAACCAGTAAACAAGTAAACAAAAACATGTTACATATTCTGAGGTAGTGGTAAGCCTCATCTCTCATTAAGTATACCCCATGTACCATACTCACCTGTCACACATCTTCCTGTTAAAAGTTCCCAAAATACATCTGTACCTCGGCAGTACCTCAGCCTAGGACAAAGTTTCCCTACAGTTCTACCTATCAAAACCATACGTAGTCACTTTCTTTTCCATCTTCCTTTTCCTTCCCTTCCCTTCCCAGAGGACAGGAATCAACATGGTGGCCAATGAGATGGGTCAATTGTTCAATGATGAAAAAGGTTGGGAGCCATGCAGAGGAGAAGGCCAACAGTTCCAGTAGCCAAGGATGGAGGGCATTTGGGAGAACAGGGGCAGCAGCACAGAGGCAGCAGGCAGAAGAGAGAGCCCACATGGTTGGGAGACTGGATACATTGAACAAACGTGTAAATGTACTGAAGATGATAGAAGTCAAGTTCTTTAGTCCCCGAAATGATATTTACAAACTTAAAAAAAGAGTAGGCTAGAATATACCTTGAGACAATGTAATGGAATTGGAAGTTCTGGCATGAGGGCATGGTTTTATAATTATGTATGTAGATAGATAAATAGTGATAGGTACATATATGTGCATATGAATGTGTGCATATATCATACATATGTACATATATTTATATACCTTTGTTTCTAGTTCTGTCCAATATGAGAGCCTAGAAGCAATGACACCCCAGTAACAATAAGCACACTGAACACTCAGATGTGGGTTTTTAAATACCATTCTGCACTAAAAGAAACTAGGGCTTCTTGGAAAAATGGCTGGTTCCAAAGCTGGGATAACAAAAGTATAAAATGAGCCTGGAACATCTTGTTATTCCAGAAAGCGAGGAAATACTCAAAAAATGATGAGGACACCTGAGAATGACACAGAAACTAGATTGAAGAGATTCCCACTGGCCATATCTGGGACAATTTGAGCATCAAAATAAATAATGAGGGACTTCCCTGGTGGTGCAGTGGTTAGGAATCCGCCTGCCAATGCAGGGGACACAGGTTCAAGCCCTGGTCCGGGAAGATCCCACATGCCTCGAAGCAACTAGGCCCATGTGCCACAACTACTGAGCCTGCGCTCTAGAGCCTACAAGCCACAACTACTGAGCCCACATGCCACAACTACGGAAGCCCACACACCTAGAGCCCGTGCTCTGCAACGAGAAGCCACCACAATGAGAAGCCCACATACCGCAACGAAGAGTAGCCACCACTCGCCGCAACTAGAGAAAGCCTGCGTGCAGCAATGAAGACCCAATGCAGCCGAAAATAAATAAATTAAATAAATAATTAAAATAAATAAACAAATGATTAAAGTATCAGCTTACAACCTATTGAATGAAATATGAATCCAGCAGTCCACACTGACATACATGAATGAATAAACAGATAAATGAGAATGGGAAGCTCTAGTAAATGTATTAGAAAAGAATGATGAAAACAGAATCACCATTTGGCAACCACCATAGAGGTGACTGATTAAGGTGGGAGTTATCAATGGCAGCTAGGGCTAAGCTTAGCTTAAAGGCTAAGGCTGGTCAGTGGAAGTTTGATTAGGAAAAGGATATTTTGTTGAAAAATTAAGAACAGGACTACTAGGACTTCCCTGGCGGTCCAGTGGTTAAGACTCCGTTTCTCCAGCATTCCTGCCAAGAATGCATGACCTGAGTCTGGTTATAAGGAAACAGTAGATGCACCCAGGTAGAGCTGGTCATGCTACAGAATGTCTACACTTTTTAAAAAAGTGTCAAGGACATGAACAACAGGGAGAGGCTGAGGAACTCTTCCTGCTGAACATGTCTGAGGGGACAGGATAGCTAAAGACAACACACACTCCTAGATAGGATGCTGGACCAGAAAGGAAAGTTAGAGTCATTGCTGGTACACTTGGCCCAGCTTGAAAGGGGCTTGTTATAGGGCTGTGCAATGTCAATCTGCTGATTTGAGAGCTGTGTTGGTCATGTAGGAAAGTATCCCTTTTAGGAAAACACACTTGAATGCTTAGGAGTGATGGGAACCATGTCTATAGCTTGCTCTCAAAAGGTTCTAAAAAGACTGATAATAATGAATGTCTGAGTGTTTGTATGTGCGTGTGAATGTGTACAGGGGGAGAGGAGGAGGAGGAGGAGGAGAGAGAAAACAAATATGATAAAATGTTAAGAATTGAAGAATCTAGGTGAAGGGGATATGGGAGTTCTTAGTTCTGTTCTAACAACTTTTCTGTAGATTTGAAATTATTTCAAAATAAACTATTTTTTAAAAGTCATGTGCATCCTTCAAGCAAGCTCAAATTTTACCAATTTCACCCAGTAAGAACTGTCAGTATTTTAGGCCTTAATGAACAATGAAATGTGAATTTGGAAGCAACATATACCACATTTCTGTGTGCTACTTCAACCCATTTTCCAAGTCACAAGTAAGGAGCCTACTTTTATTGGAGCCTAGAGTAAGAGAAATCTAGATTGCAGTGCAAGCTGCTCTTCCACTTGAATGTCACGAACCAGCAGATACAAAGGGACTCTCAAGAGTGTCTGGAACAACCAGGTATGATCTGGTTGACCGTTTGGCAAGCACCCATCACAAAATCGCAGCATAGACCTCTAGGATTTTGAAGTAAATCTTATGCCCTCTTGTGTAGATAACTATCATCCTTTTGAGAAAAGAGCCTCTAGCTTGCTTTTGAGCCTTGGAAGAGACTGAATGCCTAACCATGAGTCACCAGGTGACCTTATGGCCTGGGTTTCCCAGGACAAACTGGGTTTTGTCTGAACCGCCAAACCATGAAGTTGGGCAAGAGCAGCTTCAATCTCTCATCAGGTGGGAGTGGCATATAAGACACCAGACTCAGGCAGAAGGAAAGCAATTTATAGGAGTAAGTGGCCCTGTGCCTCTTCCCCCTCAATCCACAGCTATGGCCTCATGGGAAGTTCTGGATGATGGGTTGAGGAAGAAAAAACTCAAGCCTGGTTAACGATGGAGCTGCCACCAGAAGGTGGATACCTGCCGTCTTACAGCCTCACTCGGAGGTGACCCTGAAGAATAGTCATGAAGAAAAATGCTCCCACTGAACAGAACCTGAAGTAGTACATTTGGTTTACTACTTTTTCTGCATGAGAAATGGCCAGAACCACACATCTGTATTAATTTATGGGTAGCTGCTAAAGGCTTAACTGGATGGTCAGGAACTTGGAAGGAACAAGACTGAGAGACTGGTGACAAGCAAGTCTAAGGGAGAGTTCCGTGGATGAGGCTTTAAGAACGGGTACAGGCTGTAAAAATTTTGTGCCCCATGTGAATGCTCACCAATGATGCACTGCAGAAAAAGTGCTCAGTAATCAGGTAGGCAACAAGACACACCCTGTGCATATCAGTCAGTTTCCACAGCCACCCCAGTTCTCGCTCAATCGCCCTTCAACAAAATGGCCATGGTGGCAGGGATGGAGTTCAAAAAAATGGACTTCTCCTTACCAAGGCTGGCCTGACTGCTGCAAGCCCCGAGCGCCTAATCAGCCCACGTAGAGAGCCCCTAATATGGCACTGAGCCCCTAATATGGCAATATTTACTAGTGAGGATAGCCAGCCACCTGGTGGCAGGTTGATAACATTGAACCTCTCCCATCATCCTCATTGAGATAGACATATACTGGATATGGATTTGCATTCCCTGACCATGACGCATCTGCCAGAACTGAGGCAGGAGATAGATGGGCCCCAGGCTGAGCAGCTGGGGTTTGTCCCCTGTGGACAGATACTCCAAGTTGAAGAGGAGGAGGAGCTGAGCCCTGCCCAGATAAGAGACCACATATTTCTCATTCTTGAGGTCAAGGAGACCCTCCTGACTATACAAGAGCAGAAAGGCTCCTTGGAGGTCAAAAGGGAGTGACGTCAACCTACCCACAGGCCTCTTCACTAGAATCCATCTTGGCTAAGAGATGCGCGCACGCAGGGGAGGACCCTGAGATGAAACAAATACGGACTCAGAACCAGGCAAAGCAAGTTGATTGGCCAAAGGAAACCCAGAAGAAATGCCCAATATAAGTGATTCAAACTACCACGAGGGCACGACTCTCTCTCTCTGAGGCCGCCTATGTGTCTATCCACACGTACTCTTTTTCCTCCTAATAAACACTTTGTTTCACTACTTCCCATTTCTTTGTGGAAATTCACTTTCTGCAAAGCCGTACAGGCCAGGGCCTTGTCACTGGCCACTGTTCCCTGGTGGTCTAGTGGCTAGGATTTGGGGCTCTCACTGCCAAGGCCTGACTTCAATCTTTGGCCGGGAACCAAAATCCTGCTTCATGCCACTGCAGGCCGAGGCCACCTGAGATCAGGACCATCATCCATTGATTCACAGAAGGCCTTATCCACCATCATGACATTGGGCATGGCATCACTTCTAACCAAGGTACTCTATTTCACAGCAAAAGAAGTACAGCAATGGACTCATGCCCACGGAACTGATTGGTCTTATAAACAGATAAGGTAGGAGGGTTCATGAAGAAAGAGAGCCAGGCATGGCTTTCTTGACATAAGAGAAGCCATTTTTGGCCTAAGCCATTTTGTGATCTAAGCCTGCCCACAATGCTTGCCCTTGAACAGGTCTCCATAATTAATGACCTTACGGAAGTGAGGGAAATGCAGGAACAAAGGAAATGCAGTCAAGAAACAATAGGTCAGTGATAAAACAGGGTCCTAGTTCCTCCTCAAGAGACATACATAATAATATATCTTTGAGTTCTGCAGGAACTAAGGCCCCCACCCAGGTGGAAGATGGAATGATGACGTTGACCCTCCTGACTTCAATCAACTAAAGCTTGGACTCTGTCAACTTCTGCCCCAATTCTATGCTGAATTCTCCTCTACTCCAGTCTCTTCATGAATATGCATGTATCCTTAGCTTAAAACTTCCCCAATCTTGCTGTTTGGGGAGACATTGCTTTGGGAAAGATCCCTGGTGTTCTCCTTACCTGCTGCAAGTAATAAATCATTCCTTCTCCCAATCTTTGGCTTGGTTGTGTCTTTTGGCTCAACACCCACCAAGAGGTGAACCCAGTTTTGGGGTAACAGTCTTATCACATATCCCATACCCAGTAGAGCTGACCTAGTGGAAAGGGAGAATGGCTTATTGAAGACTCAGTCATGGCAGTTGAGAGACAAATCCACGAAAGGATGTGGTTCTGTCTTATAGGATGTAGTACATGCTTTTAAAGGGGAGCAGAATTTGCCACCCCAAAATATGCCTCTTTGACATAAGGATTATCTTGAGCTAGTTATTTTTAAGAAACTACAGGACTTCCTTGGTGGCGCAGTTGTTAAGACTCCTCCTGCCAATGCAGGGGACATGGGTTCGAGCCCTGGTCCGGGAAGATCCCACAAGCCACAGAGCAACTAAGCCTGTGTGACACAACTACTGAGCCTGCGCTCTAGAGCCCGTGAGCCACAACTACTGAGCCCACGTGCCACAACTACTGAAGCCCGGTGCCTAGAACCCGTGCTCCGCACAAGAGAAGCCACTGCAATTAGAAGCCAGGGCACCGCAGCAAAGAGTAGCCCCCGCCCACCACGACTCGAGAAAGCCCGTGCGCAGCAACGAGGACCCAATGCAGCCAAAAATAAATAAATAAATAAATAAATTTATAAAATAAATAAATAAAATGGTAAAATATTAAAAAAAAAAAAAAAAAGAAACTACAGACACAGGAGAAGCTCTGAACACAGAATAAATGTTACCCTTTTGTAAGAGGCATTTACATTTGTAAGGAAAATCTCTGTTGTAAGCTTGTCTTCCTGGCTGTATCGGGAAGAGGAGAATGACTAAATCTCTAGAAACTCTTATCAATGTAGAAGGCATGGACTTAAAGCTGCATAACAGCCATCCCCTTGTTTACCATGCTTTTCCTCGGAACCTCCCATAACTGGCTCCATCCTCACCCTCAACATCTTCTTTTGTGTTTAGCTGGAGTTGATATTTAAGGTGGTGGCATGGGCCATTTCAGGGAGTTATTCAGTTTTCCTGGGTATCTCTCTTGTATACAGGAGGTATACATGTTATTAAACTTCTGTTGGTGGTATTTTTTTTTCTCCAGTTAATCTGTCTTTTTTTACAGGGTGGGGTGGCGGGGGTCTCAGACAATAACATAGAAAGGGTAGAAGGAAAATTGTTAGGGGAACCACTGACTGAAACCACCCACCCTGGCCAGACAAGATAGTAGCCACTTGCATGAGTTATCTTGACAACAGGAGGTCCTGTTAAGGAACGTGAAACTAACAAGCTACCACCACCCGGAAGAATTCGGGAAAGGTCAAAAGGAGAGAGGAGATGCAAGCCCATATGTCCTACCAACCTCCCAGAATCCTTCTCGCTGGAATCCGTCTTGGCTGAGCGATGAGCGTACCACCAGGAAGGACCCTGAGTCAGAATGACTGGCCAGAGACAACCCGGAAACTAACCCCATTACCGTAGAACCCGAGACCGCAAGCCACATGGCAGAGCAGTTCTCCTGGGTTCTCTCACCCTGCTGCTCTCCACCCACGCACCCCTTCCCAATAAAGTCTCTTGCTTTGCCAACATGTGTGTCTCCTCGGACAATTCATTTCTGAGTGTTAGACAAGAGCCCACTCTCAGGCCCTGGAAGGGGTCCCCCTTCCTGCAACAAAATTACTTTTCTTCCTCTACACTTTGAATCAGTACAAGACGCCATCTCTTCCACAGCCACAGGTCCAGAAATTGAGGGGTAAAAGGGGAAGAGGATCCTCTCACTCTTACACCTAATAATCCACCCCTAAAATCACTGCTTTCCTGTCCCAGCAGCTTTTGATCTGCTGGCTTGGAGGTCTTAGTTCCCAAGGGGAGAATGCTTCTACCAGGAAGCACAACAATGTTTCCACTGAATTAGATGAGAGTGAATTGAACTGGTACCTGGCCACACTGTGTGATCCTTACACCACTAAACCAAAGGCAGAGAAAGGGGGCACTCTACTGGTTGAAGTGATTAATTCAGATTATCAAGAGGAAAACAGGTTGTTGGTACACAGTGGAGTCAAGAACTATGTCTGGAACCCAGGAGTTTCTCTGGAGTAACTCTCAGCATTTCCATGTCCAACGGCAAATATTAATGGAAAAATACAGCAACTCCCCCAAAACAGACAGGACTTTTGAGGACTCAGGACCTTCAAGAATGACGATATGGATCTCCCAGCTATGTATAGAACCTTGGCTTGCCTGTATCTTTCACCAAGTTCCTTGGCCACTAAACAAGCCATGCCCATGTGAAACGGAGAAGGACCCTATGGTACTTGCCCCACCCCATGTCCTCAGGCTGCATTTTTGTCTGTGGAAAAACTTTAGCCAAAGAATAAGTTTAATCAGAGAAGTGAGAAAATGCAGAAACAAAGGAAAACAGTCAAAGGAGACCAAATAATAACAGTTTAGTCATTAAGCAAAGTCAAGGACCTTTAGTTCCTCCTTAAGGGCTATAGGTAATATTCTGAGCCATATCCCGTGAGCTGTCTTATAGATACTGAAACCTTCACCAGGTGGAAGAAGTTAACTACGTGATGACCAGGCTGTAGCCATGACGTAAGCTGCCACAATTCCAAGAATTGGCCTCAAAGAAATGGAAACAAACCGACCCTGGAACTGAAGATTAACTGTACCTAAAACAATCGAGATGACACAGGTCAGACCACCAATGACCAATTTCAAGATGATTGTCAGAGCTGACTGTATTGTTTCTGCATGTAGCCGCCTCGCTCTGTCTATAAAGGCTCTTGCCTCCTGATTGTTGGAGTTGGATGGGAGTCGGCCTTTGAACAGGCGTCCGCCCTCCCCGCCTCCAGTTGCGGGCCTCCGAAATAAAGCAAACTTTCCTTTCCTACCGACACCTGTCTCTCGACAATTGGCTTTCCAGCAGCGAGCAGCCGGACCTTGGTAACACATGGACCAGCTCTTGTTACCAGGAAGAGCTAAATCAGACTCCATGTTGGATCTGTTTCTTTTATTTTAACCTTTGCTTCCCGTTGCTTTTGTTCACTAAAAGGATACTCTCTATACATAATGGCCTGCCTTGGGGAACCCTGCCCCTCTGCCTGAATGTTAAACAAAAGTGCCTTTGTTCAGGGAAACATCCTGACCCTGTCCACTTGTGAATGGCTGCAAGAAAGAAGAAATTAACACATCCCCTCCCTGAGGCTGGCCATTCCAGGAGATATTTGCAAGACTTCTGGCCTTTTTACTTTACTTCCTCACCCCCTCCCCCTCTCTGTTCCATCAAAGAATCAAAGAAACTGGCATCCAAACCCCGATAAGATGGGTTTTTTTTGGAGATATTAGTCTCCCATCTTTTCTGTCTGCCGGCTTTCCGAATAAAGTCACGTTCCTTGCCTCAACACCTTGTCTCCCGATTTACTTGCCTGTGGTACGGTGAGCAGAGAGAGCTTGGACTCGGTAACACTCTGGTCAGCACCCTCTGGCAGGTGTCTCTACCACCAGCCGCATCCTCTCCCAAGAGGTGTTAATCTCAGCATTTGGTGGGGTGGGAGCCTGCTAAATCTAGTCCCTTCTGCGCTTACGCCTCCTCTGCCCTTGGGGTCACAGCTGCATTTGCATTCGCTACGACAGTACTGCTGAGGGTCTTTTATCACCTTTACCACCTTTTACTAGTTAAAAATCCTCTTTAATATTTAATAAGAAACGGGAAATGTTTGTTCCCTGTTCAAATACTGGTGAGGTTTCTGCCTCCTGTTTGGACTCTGAGTGCTACATCAATACAATAAATACAAACAACCACCTAAACTTAACCTGTTTCTTTATATTCTGCAACGCCTTCCATTTAACAGAACTCAGAGACTCACCCTTCCAGCCTGGAAATGCAATCCTTTACCCTTTCCAACACCAAGCGGCTCCTTTTTACTACTCAGCTGCATTTTTCAATAAGCTTGGCCACGTATGTTCTTTCCTTCCTTCCCACTTTAAGCAAAAGATCTGTGGTAGGTGGTAAATTATGAATGTGAGTAGGTTTTATAAATAGATAATGTTACATGTCAATTATATCTCAAAGCTAGAAAAAAAAATAGAGGTGCAAAAAAAAAAAAAAACCCACCCCAAATACATGTATCTTCAGGATATGATTTAGAAACTTGGAATAATGTTTTCAGCTATTCCGTCTGATGCCATAATATTATAGTAATACAGTATGATATTTTAAAACCAGGTTCAAGAATTTTATAGATACCTCCTCCAGGGTGTCTAGAAATAATATTAGTGCCTATTTACTGTGTTAAAGAGAAAACCACAGGCTCAAAATGGCATTACTCGTTCTAAAGCCCGTGATACCAAATCTAGACTTAATACTTGACTTAACTGCACTTTCAACCTTCCCCAGAAATGTAACCCTAATCAACCAGTCTGGAATTTTCTGGTAAGCACCAAGAAGACAATCTGTCATGGGAGGGTGGGGGGCTCTCCATTCTGCCCCCAGAGGAAGAAGAGGCAATCTGCATGATAAAACCCCTGCCTTTCCCTTTCCCGCAAAAGATAAACCCTAGCCTAAAAGCAATGCTTTCTTCTCTTTCACTAATAGCTCTTTTTCCTATAGAAACCTCCCATTTTGTACAACCCCCTTGGAGTACCCTTCTAATTGCTAGACAGAATGCTGCCCAATTCATGAATCACCTAATTAAACCAATTAGATCATCAAATCTACTGGGTTGAATTTTGTTTTTTAACAATTGAATGCGGACTTCCCTGGTGGTCCAGTGGTTAAGAATCCGCCTGCCAATACAGGGGACACGGGTTCCAGCCCTGGTCCCGGAAGATCCCCCACGTGCTGCGGAGCAACTAAGCCTGCGAGCCACAACTACTGAGCCCCGCATGCTGCAACTACTGAAGCCGCATGCTTAGAGCCCGTGCTCCGCAACAAGAGAAGCCACCACAATGAGAAGCCTGAGCACCGCAACAAGAGAAGCCACCACAATGAGAAGCCTGAGCACCGCAACAAAGAGTAGCCCCCACTCGATGCAACTAGAGAAAGCCCACGCGCAGCAACGAAGAGCCAACGCAGCCAAAAAAAAACCAAAACAATTGAACGCTTAACTTGTCCTGTGTGCTTAGTCAAGATATACGTCTTAATACACACATACTTTCTTCTCAGGTTATTTACCTTTCTTGTTCTTAAGATATGGAAGCTGAGGCTCAAAGACTGTAAGTACAGTAAGTCCCCTAATACGAACCTTCAAGTTGCGAAGGTTAATCTAAAAATCACAAGCCTGGGAATTCCCTGGTGGTCCAGTGGTTAGGACCCCACGCTCTCACTGCTGAGGGTGCTGGTTCAATCCCCGGTTGGGGAACTATGATCCTGCGAGCCACATGGCATGGCCCAAAAAATCCAAAAAACAAAAAACCACAAGCCTGAAGTGACAGAGTCTTACCCTCCATCCCTGGTGAGAACAGGCCTGTGGCTCTACTATCCCTAACTGGTCCTAACTTTTTGAATGACTGATTTAGAAAGTTCTGGCTCATTCAGAATCTAAGTGAAACATGAAAGTTCATTCTTCAGCTTCCCATCAAATTCCAAATATCTCTAATTTTAGATAACAACCCCTCTGCCTAGAATGGAAACCAACATCACAACAAACTAAGTGGTTCCTACACAGTCCTTATTTACAGGTTTAACAATTTGATTTCTGAATAATAGCTTAGTTGTTATGCATAAAATACTGTCTTGGAAAAATAGCAATTACAGGGGTTTTTTCAAATAAATTAGATCCAAAATTAACATGTTAACTTATAGAAAATAGGTCCATGAATATTTATTAATAGAATGCAATGACACATCTCACTAAATCCTAGAATAATCTATCCTAACAAATGCTCATTACTGAATTAGTCAAAGAAAGTGGCATTAAGTGCACCAAACTTTCACTATGGTGTACTGCTCAATTTTAACTAAGGAAAATATTGCGTCCACCTTTTTCCTCTTCAAAGAGCACACAACTTTGATGTGCCCCAAGGCTCACACACTTCTTTTCACTCACTGCCTGGGTGATCTGACCAAGTTTCCCAGCTCTAGATGCATCTTTGTGCCAATTACCCCCACAATGGTACAGCCATCCTGGGCCTCTCTTCTGAACTTTAGGCTTTAAAGGTAGCAGATTACGGCACCCCGAAATATGCCCCTTTAGCATAAGGATTATTTTGAGCTAATTATTTTTGAGAAACTGCAGACACAGGTGAAGCCCTGGAAACAGAGTAGAAGTTACTCCTTTGTAAGAGAAATTTACATTTATAAAGGAACTCTCCATTTGTAAGTGTCTTCCTCTCCTACCAGGAAGATGACTCTAACTCACAAAAGAATCTTATTAAAGGAGAAGACACCCCTTTAAATCTGCATAACAGACTTTACCCTTTTTTTACTGGACTTCTTGGTAACCTCCCATAACTGGCCTCCCTCCACCCTACATCTTTCTTTTGTCTTCAGCTGAAGATGGTATTTAAAGCAGTGGCTTGGGCCATCTTGGAGTTTTACTCATTTTTCCTGGGTAACTCCTAGGTATACATGAGACATGCATGTTAATAAACTTGTTTTTCTCTTGTTAATCTTTTATAACCAGGGCTGTCTAAGCCAAGAACTCAGAAGAGTACAGGGTAAATTACTGTTCCTTCTCTAAAGACTCACATAACCAACTACCAACTTAACAGCCTAGATGGATAGCTAAGAGTTACATCTGAGATATTATGTCCAAAAGTAAGCTTATGATATTCCCCCCAAAGCTATTCGTGTCCTAGTCTTCTCCATCCCAGTTCATGGCAACTCCATCCTCCCAGTTAGCCAGCTCCCACTCTGTGCCTATCAGTCCTACCTTCAACATAGATCTAGAACCTGACTAGTCTCACCACCTCCAACTCCTGCTACCACCACGGTCATTTTTCACCAAGCATATTGTCCTAGTCCCTTAAATGGTTTCCCTGTTTCTACCCATGTCCTCACTATAGTCTGATATCAAAACGATTGCCAGAGTAATTCTGTTGAAAGATAAACCAGATTATGTCATTCCTCTCCTCCAATCCCCTCATGTCTTCCCATCTGTGACAGTGTGATTTATAATAAAAAATATATATATTTTGGTCTTCATCCGTGCTTCCTGCCTCACAGCAGCCCAAACCCTTGGAATTTCCTAAGCGACAAGCACAATGAGAGAATCTTTTGTTATACTGATAATATTTGGTCTTCTGTCCTCAGTTTCTGAAATAGTGGAAAAAGGTGAACGGGGTGTCTTTGGCTATTCGTGAGAAGCCCCTTTCAACCACACCTGATTTTATGTGAATGAGGTGACTTTTGAAAAGCCCCTAAGGATGGGGGTGGTTGCCAGGGGAACCAACCATGATGAGAGGGTTAGAACTTTCCATCCCAACTCCCAATTCCACCTCTGGAGAGGGCTGGAGGTTGAATCAATCACAAAAAGTCAATGATTCGATCAATTCTGCCCATGCAATGAAGCCTTCATAAACATCCCTGAATTACACAGTTCAGAGAGCTTCCAGGTTGGTGAACAAGAATGAACTCATGTGCCAGGAGGGTGGTGCACCCCAAACTCCACAGGGACAGAAACTTTTGTGCTCCAGACCCTTCCAGACCTCGCCCTATGTATCTCTTCCTCTGGCTCTTCATTCATATCCTTTAATATTCTTTGTAATAAACCAGTAACCTAGTAGGTAAACTGGATTCTTGAGTCCTGTGAGCCACTCTAGCAAATCAACTGAACTTGAGGAACCTCTGAGTTATAGCTGGTTGTCAGAAGCACAGGTGACAAGCTGGACTTGCAATTGGCCTCTGAAGAGGGAGGACAGGGGCAGTCTTGTGGGACTGAGCCCTTAACCTATGGAATCTGACACTATCTCCAGTTAAACTACAGGACACAAGAACAAAATAGTGGTTACCAGTAGGGAGAGGGAAAGAGGGAGAGGCAACACAGGGGTAGGGGATTAAGAGGTACAAACTATTAAGTAAGCTACAGGATATAATGTACAACATGGGGAATATAGCCAATATTTTATAAGAACTGTAAGAAGAGTATAACATTTAAAAATTGGGAATCACTATATTGTACACCTGTAACTTACATAATATTGTACAGCAACTATACTTCAATTAAAAATAAATAAATAAGCAAACTACAGGACACACCCAGTCAGTGTCTGCTGAGAATTGGAGAATTGCTTGGCGGTGTTGAAAAAACACATCTGACCACCTCATTCAAGGTCAATGCTGAAGTCCTTACAAGGATCTAGGTCCCAGGCCATCCGGCACCATCCCCTTACCTCTGACCTCAGCTCCACTGCTCTCTCCTCTCCCCCTGCTCCAGACGCACCAGCCTCCTGGTGACACCCACGCCCACTCTCCTCTGCTTCCTGTCTTGCCTGGAACACTTTGTTCCCTGAGAGGGTTCCCCCTCCAGCCTGCAGGTCTTCCCCCAAAGTCATCTCCAAGAAGCCTTCCTTGACCACAGTATCTAAAATTACAACCTCCTTCCCCACTCCACACACTATTTCTTCGGCTCTGTTTTCCCCTTAGCACTCACCACCACTTAACTTATTTATTATAGAGTCTGCTTGTTTATCGCTGGTTTCCTGACTAGAACTAAACTTCACAAAGGACGGGCTTATGTTGGTTTGTGGACCGCTGCTTCCTCACGGGCTGATTCTTCCCTCATTCCGGGACTGCAGTCAGTACTGAGCCTCTCCCGCTCACACCAGACACCTGCGCACCAGCACAGTCCCCCGGGCACTGCAGGTGAAGAGAAACTCACACGGGCATCAGTGGCTCCTTTGTTCACGCAGCAAGCACTAACTGAGCCCCTGGCACTGTCAGTCTGGCCGCTGAGCACCGCCAGTGCGTTTTGCTGGAGAAGCTCCCCACCACGGAATGCTGCGGAACCCAGGGCAGGAAGTCATTCCTCTCAGCCACCACTAGAACAGGTGAGACACTGTGCCCACCGAGCTTACCGTCCGCTGCTGCCAATATGTGTTTTCACAACCACCAATCAACCAGGTTCGGATCTCTTTTAACAAACGCACCCACTTAATACAGTTGAGCGGGGGCAGCTGGTCTGGCGGCACCATTTCACTGCGTCGGCCCCCACCACTGGGCTCTGGTGCCTTCTTTCCACTCGGGAGCGGCCTCAGTGGGCGGGGCTTGCCTCTCAGCCAGCCCACCGGGCACCACGAGGCCCTTGTCTTAGGGCCTCCACAGCAGCTAACCTAGTGCAGGCCACTTACGGATTTCAAAAGGTTTTTAGAAAGAAAAGTACCTTTTTTTTTTTTCCCCCCCGAGAAATATCAGCTCTACATTATCCAAATAAAACTGGAGCAGAGGGGGCAAAGAAGGATTATGAGATGGAAAAACTATAGAGAAGGGTCAATAACAGATAGTTATATTGGCAAACACTTCTGTGGTACTATGTACGCTATATGTACGGCATTCTTACAAACACCTTACTCAGATTAACTCACTGGATGTTCGCTATGAACTATTAAGGAGGCACTATGCGTCACCATCACCATCGCGGCTGCTTCCCCGATGAGATAACAGGCACAGAGAAGTTAGCTAACTCGCCCAACTCTTGGGCCCTGTAGCGTGTCATTAGGATTCGAACCCAGGCAGTCTGGCTCCAGAGTCCGTGCTTAGTGTACAGTAGTACATTTTAGAAATCAAAACAGCAGCCCTGTGGCCTGGAGCCAGGAGCCCGCGGAGCGGTGGAGCGCGGGAAGGGGCGCGGCGCGCCGGGTTGACCTGCGGGAGGGGCCGGCAGCGCGGGCCGGGGCGCCGCAGTTCGCGCCGGTCACCTGGGGCTGAACTGGAATCGTTCAATAGTGGACTCGAGGTTCTCGATGATCTTCCAGCACTCCTCGGTCTCGGGTGCGTCGGCACAGCGCTCCATCGGAGCCGCGGAGGTGGCAGCTGGGCCGGGCGCCTCCCGCCGAGTCCAGGACCCGGCGTTCGTTGCCATGGCGACTCCCGGGGAACCGGCAGAGCGCCGGAATCCTGAGGGCGCGGGCGCCGCGGGCGGCCTGGAGACTGCCCGGGAGTCGACGCGCTGCCGCTTCCACGGCCCGCCTGGCTCACGGCTTCCTGCTCTCGGTTCGCACGGGCCAGGCCGCCGCTGACATGTCCCCAGGACAGCCGGACTCCTGTAGATAACCCTGCGGCAGCCCACTACGCCCCGAACTTTCCGCGCCTTCTCCTGTGCTAAAGCTCTGAGCTCAGCCTCCTGCGAGGCCCGCGCACTAGGGGGCGTGGATGCCTGAGCTGTTCTCCTACGTCAACACCCCTCGCCTCGCGACGTTAGACGGAAGCTCGACGGCCCTCGCTTTCCTGACCTTCCTCCCTGTGCTAAAGGTCAGCTTCCGGGAGGATGAAAAATAGTGCACCCATCTAATAACGATGCCCTTTGCATAATGAGCCTTGGGCTCTCAGAGCAATCCCATAATAAGAGGGAAGCAGGCAGCCTGATGAATTGCCTATACCTGCCAGTTGGCCACAAACGTAAGTGTTCGTGGACAAAAAATTTTTTTGCAGAGATTAATCAGGTTTACATTCCTATTTAATATAAAAGGTCAGAACTAACGCATCGTCTTAAGCTATACCGTGTTGTGTGGAATTCATTTTTACTGCTTCTACAATAATAAGTTCCTTATAGTGAAACTGTTGCTAATCCTTTATTTTAAATTATGTACCACTCATTGACAATGATAGCAAACATCTATTTTGATATCATCAATATGTCATTGCCTGGTTTTAGAACTAAGTAATTTCAATTTAGAACTAAGCATTTCAATCTGTTGTCTACAGGAAAACAAAATATTTTCTTCTCTCTCATAATAATTATGTAAAAAGAAGTTAGTTTGGTATTGGATGCTCAAAATACAAAGAATAAATCACTGTAGCATTATCACTACTCTTATATTTAAAGACAAAGATGAAAAGTCCCAAATGCCAAACAAAATTCATAACCAGTGTCAACACAGTCTTCCGTGAAGATTCATTTTTCCTTTGGGAAGTTGAAGAAAGGAGAAAAAGAGCTACTTTTACTCTATGGTGGTTTTTATTTTCAAAATCTAACTTCTAAGTCTACGTAGGAAAATTTTACTATATAATGAAAAGAGTATTTTAAAAATATATGCATATGTAAGTGTAATATATGTATAAATTAAATTGTCTTAAGTGAATTTTTATTTTACCACAATGCATATGAAATTTTTTAAATGAGTAAAATTCCAAGTTAAAAAGCCTGATCCATTTTTAACCAGGCCAAGATAGTGAAAAGACTGACAAGCTGTTGGCTGTTTCACTAATGCAATGCTAAATGAATATTTTGAAACTGAGGAGGGAGATCTCGCAGTAGATTTCATGAGTCATTGGTCAGCTCTGTGCAGTGTTTGTTGACCTATAGGGATTGCATAGTTACACCATCCCACAAAAACATGTACTGAACAAAACCTCTTTGTTTGCCCATGCTATATAGCATATCAAGGAGCTTCAGATTTCAGTGTCTAGGAGACCAAGTTATGATGATGATTGTTTTTTGAAACTATGAACTACATAACACTTCTTATCAGTTACCTACATTTATCTCTCAGGTGTTCTGCCTTATGAAATTGTTCATTTCAGATCATATTCCCGCCTCCAATACTGTCACTGTCAGAGAATTTATTATACTAAATGCAGGCCTTTTGTATCACATGTTGAGTTCATTGATGGTTGTTAATGGAAAGCTTGTGAGCTCTGGATTAAACATTAAAAAAAAATGGTAGCGCTGAAACTTGTTTTAGTACATTGGGCAAGGTTTTTGTTTTTGTTTTAACATCTCTGAGCCTCTCTTTTCTCACCAGTATAAACTAGATAATCAACCTGTCTCTGGGTGGTTGGAAATAATCCATAAAGCAAGAAAAGCAGGCAGCACATAAAACACACTGCTAGTCGAATGCTAACCAGGCCTTCAAAGAGTGTGTTCCTTCCTTCTAAACCACAGCCGAGGAATGTACTATTTAAAGTTTTCCATTTTAAAAAAGTTGAATATTTCATAAGCGAAAATAATTTTTACTTGCTAAATTAATAGGACTAAGGCCCCAATTTTAAATTTTCAAGTGCTTCTCTGAAACATGTATAAATTTAATGTGTCCTTATATGAAAATATCACCTACCAATTATTAAAAATGTAAACATCTCAGATGAAATAGCATGAGGATTTGATTGAATCAAGTGCTGGCTCTAAACATAGTAATTTATATATTGCAATTGGATATTATCAGTTCTAGAGTCTAGTAAAAGTAAAAGCCAAGAGGGTTTCAGTGAAGGTTTGTAATTTAAATTCTTTCTAGAGCGTCATCCTGCGTAAAGTGCTTATTTTTCTTTTATCATCAGCTGTAATCTAAGATTATGTGGTACAGGCTCTGTTATGTAAACTTGTTTTATGTCGTGCTTCATCCAGAACCAAAGTTCTTAAATAAAGAGTTGTAACAGGAAATAGCAAGGCCCTTAGCCAGGACAATATTATGCTACTAAATCCTTCATGGAAAAACTCCTGAGACTAGATCATTTTAATGTCTTAAATTTTGCTGCCATGAGATAACATGTCCACTCTTATAAAAATCCATCAGTAAGTGTTTGTTGTCTGGCTAAAGCTGAAAACCAAATGAGAAGCATGATAGGGAGTTTGGACAGGAGTAACTTTGATATGGAACTTAGATCTTACTGCCAAATGCCCTTGATTGCTGTAGTAAAGGGTATCCTCTATTTAAAGCTAAGTTTAGAAGGGAAATCAGTAAAAATGTAAAAAAAATGGTAGAGTTTAGCCATCTGCAGAAGTGAGTCTATCTGAGATGGGGATTCCCTGGCGGTCCAGTGGTTAGGACTCCCCGCTTCCACTGCAGGGGGCACGGGTTCCATCCCTGGTCGGGGAACTAAGATTCCCCCAAGCCAGATGGCGCGGGCAAAAAAAAAAAAAAAAAAAGTGAGTCCAGGGGCTTCCCTGGTGGCTCAGTGGTTAAGAATCCGCCTGCCAGTGCAGGGGACACGGGTTCAAGCCCTGGTCTGGGAAGATCCCACATGCCACGGAGCAACTAAGCCCCTGCACCACAACTACTGAGCCTGCGCTCTAGAGCCTGCGAGCCACAACTACTGAGCCCACGCGCCACAACTACTGAAGCCCGGGCGCCTAGAGCCCGTGCTCCGCAGCAAGAGAAGCCACCGCAATGAGAAGCCTGCGCACTGCAATGAAGACCCAATGCAGTCAAAAATAAATTAATTAAATAAATTTAAAAAAAAAAAAGGAAGTGAGTCCATTTGAGAGAAGATTTATGAACCTGGGGCTGAAGGGAATTTGGGAAATCTCCAAGTCTGGTCATGTGACCACAGTGGATCTTCATGCCTGGGAGATAGGACATCTGTAACATGTCCACTGTAATATATAGTGAGGTGGTTCAGGAAAGGTAGAAGTCTGAATGGAGAGTAATAAAAAGGCAGTTACCGTATTTCATGTAATCTATCCAAAGGTGTTAAAAATGTGAATCTTAGAATCAGTGAAAGAAGGTATAGTAAGAATTTATCAAACAGAAATCTGTTCAGGGCGCTCCATTTCATCACATCATAGAGGGATCTAGTCTCATGAGATGTGGAACACTCATCAGGCTTTTCCATAACTTGGATAAAGTACCTGTATAGTACCATCTAGTTCTCTGTTCTTTCTCCAGTGTCACAAGGCAGCTTGCCAATAACTAATCCAGACTCACAGGTACATAGATTTCCAAGAAAGAATTGGTGTAAACAGCAAAAATGTGACTTTGGTTAGTGTGAGTATTCATCTATAGCCTGACCTAACGAACTGATAAAATACAGGATTTAGACCCGACTTCACGAGGGCTAGACTCAGAGGCAAGGCTTTCCCCACAACAAACCTGCAAGTCAGCCTTTGCCTGGGCAGTCAGCCCAGCTCATTAACATCCTGTAACTGCAGTTTTAGGCATCCGTCATTGTCCTTCAGCTTCAAACCCTATCTTGGAAAAGTGGTAGGAAAAAAATACAAATTTAGCAATTTTGAGAACTAGCAGAGAACAGGGGCATAGGAGAATACAGTAACATGAAACCCAGGTTGTTATTGTTACAATATATGTTTATTTACCTGGAAATACTTTAGTGTACACTGAGAGGTATTATGTACATGTGACATGGGTTATGCTATAACCAAGCATGTAACCAAGGTGCTGATCGGGGCACACAATCCAGGGATGGTCCACCCACTGTGGCTTATCAGGACGCCCACACGACAGAAGGGACTACTTCAAGCTCTGCTGTTAACTGTTCTAAACCAACAAGCCACACTGTACCAGTTAATATATGGCACGTCAGCAGTGGGGTTTTATTGAATGTAGTGGTCTATTGACTATCACGGTAGATGTTAGAAGCAGGCGTGAACTGGTGAATTTAAAGATCTTCAAGCTATGTAAGTCAGCTAACATAGTTCATAAATCCTCCCACCCTTGCAGGAACAGTATGCAAGAACCTCAGGAAGGCTGTAACTTAAACCCTGAGGGATGGGGCTTGACCCCTTGCCTTCTGTCCAGCCTTTGCTGTATAGTTGCCCGATGCCCACTGAAAGGGCCTAGGAGCTTGCTTCTGGAAAGTTATCACATCTGCTTCAAGGGAACCATCCACACCTGGCAGTAGTCAGAACACCTGAAAGAACAGAAAGGTGGGACTTTGTGGACCTCTCTGAACAGGCTGCATAAACTGTTTGGGTCCTGCTTGCTAATGAGTGTTTTTTAATTTCTCTTTTGTTTGTTTGTTTGTTTTTGCTTTTGTTTTTGAATGTTTTTTAAATAAATGTCTGAGACTTGCTTTCATTATAAGCTGAGAGCAAGGTTGTGGGGAAATAGCTAACCTTGACCTTCATCAAACTCCTTTAAAGGATACAGCATTTATCTAAAGAAACCTAAGAATTGCATGTGACCAAATTAGGTCAGTTTTTTGGGAAGCCAGAGAAATCATAAAAACTTCCTTAATATGACTGATTTTGATGTATAAAATCTGTTTCTTATTCATCCTTGTATCCCCAGGACAACCCATGCCATCCACATAGTAGGTGTTCATCAAGTATTTATCAAGTGAATCAATGACTAACTCTGAATAAGTTCTTTAAAAAGGCCATTCCTAAAGAGTTGTGTACCTACTATTTGACACCAAGAGAACTAGGCAGGCAAATCCTGTTGGCTGCTTTCTAAAGGGTAGGCTGAGAGATTAATCCAAGATGCCAGTGCCTGATGGTTGCAGGAATTCATGTGCAACCGAGGGAGAAACAAGATATTTCAGGTTAGAGAGATCTTCATGTTTTGCTGCCTCCTTCACGAAAAAGGAAACCCCTTCTTTCTTCAATGTATAAGTGAGGAGGGGGAGAGGATTGCAAATGAGAACTTCCCATCAGGAAATTCTAGGGCTAGATTCAAGCCACCAATTGAAGAGACTGGCCCAGTAAGGAGACATGATATGTGTCTGTGACTGTTAGTTTTATGTGTCAATTTGGCTGGGCCATGGTGCCCAGATCCGTGGTCAGAGATTATTCCAGATATTTCTGTGTGTGTGGGGGGGGGGGGTTTTGGATGAGATTAACATTTAAATCGGTGGATTCTGAAAAAAGCCTATTATCCTCTAAAATGTGGGTGGGCCTCACCCAATCAGTTGAAGGCCCAACTAGAACAAAAGACTGTCCTCTACCTGAACAAGAGGGAATTCTGCAGCAGATGATCTTCGGGCTTGAACTTGGACATTGGCTCTTTCTTGAGTCTTCAGCCTGATGATCTTCAAATTAGAACAGTAGCATCAGCTCTCCTCTGGGTCTATAGCCTGTTGGTCCACCCTGCAGATTTTGGATTTGCCAGTCTCCATAATCATGTGAGTCAATTTCCTAAAATAAATCTATCTATATACTATATTATATACAATCATCCTATTGGTTCTATTTCTCTGGAGAACCCTAACAGAGTGACCAATGAAAAATTAACAAATTAATCAGAGGATACCATTATATTCTTTGTAGCACTTAATGCTGATAATTGTAAATGTGATGGTTAATTTTATATCAACTTGACTGGGCTAAGGGATGCCCAGAGAGCTGGTAAAACATTATTTCTGGGTGTGTCCGTGAGGGTGCCTCCAGAAGAGATTAGCATTCGAATGGGTAGACTGAGTAAAGATCCCCCCTCACCAAGGTGGGCAGGCATTATCCAATCTGTTGAGGAACTGTATAGAACAAAAAGGTGGAGGAAGGGTGAATTTGCTCTCTGCTTGGGCTTGGACATCTATCTTCTCTCGTCCTCAGACATGAACGCTCTTGGCTCTCAGGCCCCCGGACTTAGACTGGCACTTAACTCTATCGGCTCCCAGTTCTCGGGCCTCCAGGTTTGGCACAGAACTATATCACCAGCCTTCTTGGTCCTCCAGTTTGGTCCTCCTCAATCTACAGTAGATGATGGGACTTCTCAGCTTCCATAGTCACATGAGCCAATCCTTCATAATAAATCTTTCTCTATATCACTTATATCCCATTGTTTCTGTTTCTCTGGAGAACCCTGACCAATACAGTAAGTATACTAAAAGGACCGAGAAAAATAATTATTACAAGTCTAACATTTACTGAGTGCTGACAATGCCAGGAACTTTTCTAAGCACTCAACACACTACTCATTTAGTTGATTACTCGCAATTTAAAAAGGAGAAATGGAGACACCAAGAGGTGGATTTACTTGCCCAAGTTCACAGAGCTTGCAAGGGTAAGCTCTGTGCATTTGGGCTCTGAACACTGACGGTCACACTCCATAGCCTACACACTTAATTGTTATGCTATATTGCTTCACCAAATTGTCATGAGGAACAAATTATTTAGTTCTTCCCATGATGTTAGTTTTGGCAAATGGCCTGAGAATTCTCTCTAAAGCTGTCAGGCCCATATCAGCAACTTAATTATGAATCTATGTTGCTAGGGCTGCTGTAGAGAATAAAATACATTAGCACACTGTCTACCAGACCCCAGTTACTGGGAAAATTCACCTTTGTGCAATATTAGTGAGAATAAGAAATGAAGCAAAAAGATGTGTATCCTTAGAAGCTACAAAGTTCATGCTGAGGACCTATTTGCTTTACTCCTAGGAAAGCTTCTTAACCTCTTACTCAGACCCTATATATCCTAACCATCATGTACAATTCTAACAGTCTGATATCTGCTTTCTACCTCTACAGCCAATAAAAGCTGGGGGACGAGCTGCTGAAAATGATCAGGACATTGACAGCAATGAAAGGTAACGGCTGGCACAAAAAAGACTAAAAAATTCATAACAAAAATTCAGATCACATGGGAGGCTTAGGCCACTGTGAGTAACAAAGAGACTTATACTCATCACTGGCCCTGAGGCCATCACTGTGAAATAACTAAGGTTCATAATAATGACCACGAGTCACTTATTCTCCTTAATGCAACTATTTTAACACACTCTCTTTAAAAGGCCGGTGTGTGTATAAAACAGTTTAAAAAATATTGTCTCAATTCTACAAGTTGTTCTAGCTTGATTCATTCTCTGAGATGATTTTCTATAAGCTGAAATTTCATTTTATTCCTTAAATGATAGGTAACATTTCTCTGTCATTGGCATGGGATTGCTTTGCGGTGTTGAAATGTCAGAGTTTTCAGAGCTGAAGGGACCTTAGAGCTGGTATACTTTAGTCCACTCACTCAAGGACATACAGGTAGTTAGGCCACAGCTACATCCAGGATTTCTTTATCCGTTGGTCTGTCACAGTGTATCAGTGTATTAGGCTGTTATGCTACAGCAACAACCAATCCTAAATCTCAGTGACTCAATACAACAAAAATTAATTCCTTATTCACACTACAAGTCCCACAGAGTTGGCAGGAAGTTCTGCTCCACACAACAACTTAGGGATCCAGCTGATAGAGGCTTTGTCTATCTGGAACACAAGGCCTCTTGAGTCACTTTACCAAGAAAAAGAAGGAGAAAGTGTCAGGCACCAGTTATTAAATGCATTGGCCCCTTCCACCCACTCCATTGATCAGAGAGAGTCATGGGGCTCCATCAATGGCAAAGGCAACTGAAAAGTCTATTCTTCC